>NC_056733.1:382322120-382349620 GCF_019279795.1 Protopterus annectens
TCTCCCCTTGGCGAATTATTACATTACCCATCACCCCCCACCCCCATATTCCACAAACAACATTCATCCCTTCTCTAGTTGATGGCCCTTGGCACAGTCAACAGAACACATTGCATACACTACATATCTCTGGGACCAATATGGTTGTGAGGTCTACACTAACATTTCGGATCATCCACATGCTGTACTTCACACACATAGATACTCGCAAATACTTATTTTTTATGACATGGTAAGTAGACCCAGGTAATACCCGTTCATCTATGGGCCATCCTGACAAGGACGACTTGGACCGCGAATGGGCAGATATTGGGCGAATCCTCTGACCATTGGTAGGGTTGCCACCTTTTCATATGACCTAAATGGGACATTTTCATGGCACACATCTGAGTTTACAGGCCAACACATACACATGGTCATTACAAAGGATAGTACTTTAGTTTCATACCTACATATAAGCTTTTATTGTTGTAGCAGTATAGTTGCTTATTCTGTTTCGTTTACTTGCTTATTCTGTTTCTTGTAACATATAGGTATTTTATATACAGACATAGGTACTGTATGGAACTACTACATAACATATGGGACATAATTATGTCCTACTATCGCAGGACATTTCACATTTATTATGATTTTGGTATGGACACACCTGCCTAGAGGGGGACTGTCCCTCACAATGTAGGACAGGTGGCAACCCAAACCATTGAGCTAGGCTTGGCAATTGGTGGCATGCTAACACAATGCCTTTCACTTCCACTTGGTATAACTAGCAACACTACAATGGAATACGGGCATGGGGTTTTAAATATCTTTGCTCGAGGGACGGGCACTCAATATTCAGCTACGTGCCTTTGTGTTTACTTCTTATTGTGATGTTCACAATGATGTCTTTTATGCTTTGCATACATTTCAGTATCCACGACACTGACAGGAGTGATTACTATTAGAGGCAGGCTGTACTAGTCAGCATTTTAGATTGCGCATTTGCAGCCAACATGTTCATGCCTCTGTGCAGTGCTTGGACACACCCCCTGCACTCGTACACGTTTCCTATGCACGTGGCCATTATGGCAGCCCACCTTCATTAATATGCATGTGGTGCTGCTGCACCATCTCTACGCTGCACGGTCGGTGCAAGGCTAACACCATCCTTGCACCAAGCTTCATGAATCCCGGGGGAGGAGTATAAATGCTTTTGTACATGCGCCTTTATCAGAAAATGCAGCTTGCATGATAGTATCATATTCTTGCTCAAGCACTCGCCAATTCTCAGCAATATTATCAAATGCCAGAGGTCCATGTCTGTAAAATCCCTCTGCCATAACAACAAAATTAATTTAAAAGTGCAAAACTGCAAAAATTCTGGGAAACAATAAATAACATCCTACAACCCAGAAGAACCGACACTCCCACCCCCGATATAAAAGGGACAGACCTGGACATAGCCTCCAGCTTTTACTAACTATTTCACCTCCTCAGTACTCAAACTCTTAAACAGCATCACTTCCTGCAACACCCCACAACCACCTCAGGCCCAAATCAATATCGTACCTTTCTCTCTTAAGTCTGTTCCTACCTCTACTATACAAAAACTCCTAGCCAAACTCAAACCAGCCAGCCTTGCAGCTGATAACCTTCCTGCCAAATACCTCCAAATTGCATCCACAGCTATAGCCTATCCCATTTCATTTCTAATAAATAGATCCATCACTGAACACACCATTCCATCTCTGTGCAAACCTCATATATCATACCACTCCACAAAGGTGGCCCCCCCTCCCAGACCTTTCCAACTATCGACCAATTGCAATTTGCTCAACCCTCTCTAAGATCCTAGAAAAATGTATTCATCACCAGTTCCTTTCCTATCTCCTCATCAACAACCTTGTCTCCTAAACCCAGCATGGATTTCACTCATCCCACAGCACCACAACTGCCCTACTCAAATTCACCAATACTATAAACTCCCACAGGTATCTAGGTAAATTAGTCTCAGCTACCTTCCTAGATTTATCGAACGCATTCAATGCAGTCTCACATAATAAATTACTGTCTTGTCTGTCTGACCTCAACCTTAACCCCACCCTACTCTGAATTAAAAGCTATTTAGATAACCACCAACAGTTTGTCAAATGGCATAACTCTCTATCCCCCACCACTCCCAACCTCTTTAGGCATGCCACAAGAATCAACCCTAGGACCCCTTCTTTTTAATATCTTCACAAATCAACTCCACTGAGCTACCTCTAAAGCTGACGTAGTCCAAATCGCTGATGACACACCTCTCATATGCTCTGCATTCAACTTCCAACTTCTTTAACAAAAAGCCCAAGAAGCCTTCTCTGAAATAGAGAACTGGCTTAGCAACTCACAACTCATACTAAACCCCAAGAAAACACAACTAATGCTATTCCACACTACTAAAATGAGCAACCTTAACTTCTCTATACACTCCGCCAACAAAAATCAAATCACCCTTGTCATTGAGGCTAAACTCCTAAGAGTTACCATTGACCAGAAACTCAAATTCGCAAAGCACATATCAACAACCATCACTAAAGTCCACAACAAGCTAGGTTCCCTCTATCACTGTAAAAGTTATCTAACCACTGAATCTCAAATTGCAATAGCCAGGATCCACCTCCTATCTACTCTACTTTGTGCATCCCTAATTCTAATTAATCTTTACAAAACTGACCTTAATGAACTTTCCATCTGTTACAACTAAATTGCTATATGCGCTACCAATGCCAAATCACATTCCCACCACTGCCTTTCCCTACAAGCCTTGCACTGGCTTGAATTTTCGAACATTTTAAGGTACCATCAACTCAGCCTAGCTCATTTAATTCTGCACTATCCCGAGAAAACCCCTGACCTGACTGGCATGCTGAAATTCTACAATTCAAATAGACAACTTTGGTCCTCCAACAAAGCCTTAATCAAAACCATCACATGCAAAAACAAGTCTGGGGAATCACTATTTGCCCATGAAATAGCAAAAATATGGAACAACCTTGAACGTGACCTCAGACTACAAAACTCCACACCCTCCTTCAAAAGTCTACTTAAAACATACCTCTCCACCAACCATCTATATAACTTTAATTGACCTCCTAAAGCCTCATTCATTCACTATTTCTATACCCCATCTGTTGTCCTGGACAACAAAAACAACACACTTTAATTATACCTATCCATGTGTGAGCAATAACCTATATATGAATGTATGTATGTGTGTGTGTGTGTGTGTGTGTGTTTGTGTGTGTGTATATATATATATATATATATATATATTATATATTTTATATATATATATATATATATATATATATATTTTATATATATATATATATATATATATATATATATATATATATATATATATATATATACTAAGAAATGAACTGTGACAATAAAAGCATTCAAAAAATAGTAAATCACACCAACAACTCTTGTAGAACTTTAGCTTTGCTTATTTATTATCAAGACTTCTTCAGAAAAACATGTTTCATAAGTATGAGCAACCATTTTCACTTCCTTTATATACATTAGTTCTAGCAGGCCATTTAAATTAACAACAGTTCCTTTCCAATAGTAAAGTGTGAACAAGCAGGGTGCTGTGTGCATTTTCATTAACATTACAATCGTAGTTAAATAAGGTAAATTAGTCAGACAGTAATAGCCTTGTGGTGCCGTGCATACTAAAAGGGATTGTGTGCAAAAGGATCTGTAAAAAGGGATTGTGTGCAAAGGACTGTGTGCAAAAGTTGTGTGCAAAAAGGGACTGTGTGCAAAAAAAATTTTATTGGGGAAACGGGAAGGATGACAGTCATGCTGTGATGATTCTAATATAAACACGTAACTTATGAGTCTTTGCCTCCAAAGGTAAGTAAAGAAGGGAATGGGAGAAGGTGGAGGAGTCAGGTAGAGAGTCCTACTACGCTTTGTTATCGGTGTGTGTGTAGAGAAATGTGTGGGTATGCCACCTGATGGGGGAGTGTGAGGAATGCGGTGTGGACTTGAGGGGGGCTGGTAGGGGGCTGCCCATGACAAGGAGCATATGAATGACAGAGTGTCCCAGAAGACTGTCAGTGCGGATGGTACCAGCTGTGGGCTGGTTTGGATGGTATCACTCCTTGTATGGCTGCGTGAAATAGTGAGTCCGGGGGGTATAGTAGGTGCGGTCAGCGGGGCCTAGCCTGGTGATTGGGAGCATGTGTGTAGGGGGTATGGGGGAGTCAAAAGTCAGAGAGAGAGAGGAAACACATTATATTCACTTGCACAGTTGTAAATCCATAAACACATTAAATCTACTTGCACAATTCTTCGAACCCTCTTGCACAGTTCTTCAAACCCTATCACATTTCAATCTCTGTACCATTGTTGGACAAAAATTTCTCTGAAATGGCTTTATTTTAACACTGCAAATACTGCAAACACTCCGGAGACTTTGGATATTTTGAAAAGTTTTAGCTAATGTGAAAAAATCAAACACTTCGAAAAATTGAAACACTTCTGAAATTATTTTGAATGCTTTTGCCAATATGTCGCTATTTCGGACATTTTGTTTATCTCGGTAGTTAATCTGAAGATTTTGAATGCTTCATCACACATTTGACAACAGAAAAATCATTTAAAAAATGTAGGTACCTTTGAATACTCGCTGACCTATTTGCAAGTTCACTCCTGTATATTTCTCCACCTCTAACTTTGGGCCTCATGGTTTGTAAGCTGCTTGAACTTCTGATTCCATTCTAATACCATGTCACACGTCTCATGTATTCAAATGTGAAAGTGAGGCAGAGTATACATTAAAGTCATTTATTGTACATAAATACATCAGGAGCTGTAACTGAAATATGTACTTCGTACTTCATAAGCTAACTGACTCATTACTTCAAACACTCTCACATATGCATCTCCATTCAAGCCTGTACTTATTCTGGCTGACTATACAAAATAGCACTGATCCTGCACGTGCTCAGTAACATATATGCACATGCTGTCTAGCTACAGTGGCTGACTAGGTTCAAGATACACACTGATCTACACAAATATCTCTGTTTATTGTGATTGCAGCCACAGCATTAAAAGATACTTGCTTTTTGGACAGAAAGCTATGGCAAATCTAGAGAAAACTTTAAAGAGCAAAGACATCACATTGTTAATAAGTCTGTATAGTGAAAGCTTTGGTTTTCCCAATAGTAACCCATGGCTGTGAGAGATGGACTATTAGTAAGGCTGTCCACTGGAAAATCATTGATATTGAATTGTAATGTTGGAGAAAAATGTTGAAAGTTATATGGACTGTAAGAAGATTGAATCAGTCTGTACTTAACAAACTAACATAAGACTGTTCACTTAAACACCAAGTAGTAAAACTAGAACTCATATACTTTGGCCACCTTTTGCACAGATAGGATCACTATGGTTGAAAAGGTTACTACGATTATATTATTTATGCAGCCCCAAACTCAGTATGTCCAGAAAATTATATTGGGAAGACTTCATGAAACATAAAGCACACAATTGCTGACTGCATATATACTATCAAAAGCAAACAAAGGTATAATGCCTTATCTTAAGACCAATGGAAATTTATCCTTTTTTTCATTTAGAAATGGTGGTAGAAAAAAAGAAGAAACAATTGAAATGTAGACATCAGTCATCAAAGAGCTGCACTGTTAACCTCCTTTAGATGCTTATAATCTTTTTGTGTTTAATAAAGTGAAAAGTATTTTAGTCACTGTTAAAGAGCATATGGTTAATGCAGCTAACATGGTATAAAACTGTTTATTTTGCATTTGTTTTTATAATACCTGGTTTTACAGATATATATTAAGCAACGATTTTCATTCAGGAAAATGTATTTTGTAGTTATTGTGACTCCCCTGCATTGGCCCAGTAATCAAGGAGCTTCAGTTCTCACCACTGGCAACAATGGGGGATGTATACATTGGGAGGATTATAAGTACACAAATAGTAAAGTGCAATTTCCCTTAACAGCACACAAAGATCACAGTCAGTCTGGAGCTGGTTTCTCCCTCTTTCTCCAAATTCCCCAAAAAGACTTCCCACTGGTAGAGCTAGAGGGTTGAGATCTCAGCTGAGTGGCCAAGCCAAAATCTCCAGCACCCTCTTTGTCCAACCAGTGCTTCATGTTCCTGCTCAAGTAGCTGACACACACACTTTGAGATTTGATTTATATACAAACACACACACACACACACACACACACACACACACACACACACACACACACCTGGGAAAGGCTGGCACAGGTTTACTGGCTATGCCCCCTTCTGCCCAGAGTATGAGGTAGTTTCCACTGCCACCAACCACTACTTACCAGCTACTTTTAAGGCCCTTAACAAAGGGTGCCCAATCCTACTGTATAATGCTACTATAAATCCAAATGGTAGTCTTTCCAAGACTTGCAAGGTTATTTAGGAGTCGCCTGTACAGTGTCACCAAATGCATATGCAATTACTCTAAGAGCTTAAATATGTCTCAGAAATATCAGCCACAAATGATAGGTTTAAATATATTTAATAATAAATAATAAAAGAACAAGACAATACTCAATAAATCAACACAGTAACTTCAGAGTTCAAAATCACTGGAAATATTTTAAAACAACATTGCAGGACAGCCTTAAATAAATACAGAAAACATCTAAACTGATCTTTACTATACTCCTATCTATATCTAAAAGAGATTCTATGCCCTAAATCTTACTTATAGCAAAGCAAGTGCAGATGATGGTGATGATGAGTGGTTGTTCTTGCTAGGCCCAAGACAAAATAAAAAGTGCACAGTCTCTCTCTGATAGAGTTCTTAAATTAATATCAAATATTACTGCTGGGTTTGCTTGGATGACATCACTTTTTGTCACCTGACTTCTGTTCCCAGGCTAAAACAGAAACTAGAAGAATTTAACATCTCTATGTGAAAAATACATATCTCTCAGATTTTTGCAGATCTTGGAAGTCGTAAAACAATAAAACACTTTTACATGCTAAACCTAGTAATTACTTCCCTTTCAACACAATACAAAAACTTTTAACTCTAGACATTGTCTGCTACACTGAAACTGAGAGAGAATGTTTATAGCACAATCATAAAGCACTTTAATTTCAACTTATTTTCTTGAAGTTTTGCAAGTTAACCCTTTTTTATGTTCTGCTTTCTATTGTAAAAACATACATTTGTGCAGGTATATCGTTTATTTGCATTTCTGTTCTAAGTCACCAGGGCATGCTGTGGTTACATTTTAGCTCAGTAAATAACATGCAATTCTGTGTAAATCATATCAATATTCACAAATGACATAGAATTGTTTACAAAATTCTAGAAAGCTGGGCTGGCAATATTTCCCTTGTGTCACACTTCTCACCCTAACAAAAACTCAAGCTAGTTTTTCAAGTGACACTTAAGAAGCATTACTTGAGAGGGTTGGCTATCTGGGGATACCTTACCCCATTCCTTGTCTTGAGATTCCAGCTGCCTTGGTATTGCTGACCCCAGTACAGTGTCTCACTGTTCCATCATATGTCTGCAACCTTAGGCTTCACCATAGTAATTTGGTATTTGGCTGGCTGGCTCCCTCTAGCCAAAAATTCCCTAAGACTCCTCCTGCTTCCTACTGCCAGTACTTAGCACAAGGGTCTCCCTGTCCTGGATGGCACAGTGGTGCAGCAGTAGCATTGTTGCCTCACAGCAAGAGGTTCTCTGGTTTGATTCTCAGCTGGGGTGCCTTCTGTGGAGTCTGCATGTCCTCCCTGCATTCATCTGGGTTTCCTCTGGGTGCTCCAGTTTCCTCCCATGTTATAAAGACATGCGTCTGGAGCATTTCTCTCCAGGCCTCTGCTGAATATTGGCGTGTTCCATGTCAGACTTTCCCAGTTAACAAATAATAAATAAATAAAATAAAATGGTAAAGTTTCATCATATAAACATGGTACAGTCTGTGGCCCTGCCTCATGCCTAGCAGTTCTACCATGTAGTTAACATCACTGACCTTCCTTACTACCTTGTAGTGTCCCTCCCAGGCTGCCTGCAGCTTATTGTGTCTGACAGGAATGAGAACCATTGCTTTCTGCCCAACAGCATAATCTCTAGCATGAGCATTCCTGTCATACCAGACCTTTCTCTTCTGTTGGGCTTCTGCCAGGTTCTCCTGGGCCAAGCCCATGAGTTCATGAAGTCTTGTCCTGAGGATTAAGACAAATGCAACAACAGACTCTTTGTGGGATCCACACTCACCCTCCCACTCATCTCGAATCATATCTAGAGGTCTCCTCACCCAATGCGCATACAGCAACTCAAAGGGTGAAAAACATGCAGTTCCTCGGGCACCTCTCTGTAAGCAGATAACAGATGGGGCAGATATTTATCCCACTCCCTTTTAAACTGGTCTGCATACATTCATAGCATGGACTTGAGTGCAGAGTTTAACCTCTCAACAACATCATTAGTCTGGGGATGGTACGGGGTGGTCTTTAGGTGCTTCACCCCACAGTGCCTCCATAGACAAGCCAGCAGATCTGACAGGAAATTGACACCTCTGTCAGTCAGTATTTTTTTTCAGAAACCTACCATACCAAAAATCTCTAAAAAAACATGTGCCACCTTCTCTGCCTCAATGGAGGACAGAGCCATTGCTTCAGGGTATCTGGCAGCATAATCTACTACCACTAGGATATAATTTTTCCCTGTGGAACTTGGGTTACTCAGAGGCCCCACAATATGCATAGTTACTCTCTGAAATGGCTCCTCAATCACAGGCAAAGGCATCAAAGGAGTGTTCACCTTGTCTCCTGCCTTATGTACCTTTTGGCTCTGCTCACAGGTTCTGCAGTACCCTTTTACATCTCTGGAAATCCCAGATCAATAAAAGTTCTGCATAATAAATCTCTTTGTATGTTTTATGCCCATATGACCTGCAAAGAGAATATCATGGGTTATGGCTAGAAGTGCTAGATGGTGGGCTCTGGACACTGCCAACTGCTGTATTCCCTCACCCTCTAGCCCTCTCTCAGGGGTCCAGTCTCTATACAGTAATCCTTTGTCCCAGTATACAGATTGATCCTTCCCTTGAGAATCAGGTACCTTACTAGCTACCTCCCTCAGGCCTTCTAATGTAGGGTCTGAGAGCTGAGCCTGTCTCAACTCTGTCTTAGCAACACTTCCCAGCTCCCCTTCCATGGGAAGTCTGGTATTCTCTGACAGTGGTGCCTCACTTTCAGCCTGAGTACTACTACTAACCTCTGCCCTTGCAGTCACTCTGTCCAAGGGAACATCATTACCCACAAGCAGCTGTGGCTCATCTTCAGTCTCACTACAGTTACAGGATAGCTCCCTCCCTGAAGTAACCACCTCACCAGTCCTGGCTGCAAGTGTGCAGTCTGTCTCGGTCTCCCCCATGCTTTCAGACCCACATGCTTCTTTCCAAGCCTGACTGCATGTAACTGCATGCACACAAGGTACTGCATTAACAAAATCATTCCCTATCAAGACATGTGCAGGGATATCCTCAAACACATCTACTTGTTTGCTTCCATTACCACCCTCCCAGTGAATGTGAACCCTAGCCAAAGGTATTTGGAATGAGGTCCCTCCTAAAGCTCTGACTGGAGTAGACTACCCAAGCAAGTAGTGCTCCTCTGTAACCATTGAAGGCTTCACAATGGTTAGGTCAGAGGCTGGGTCTCTCTTAGCAGTGGCCTCTTTCCCATCCACTAAGATGGGATATAACCTCCTGTGGTAGTTTAGTACTCTTGTTGTCTCGAGACAACATACTGCTGGCATTTTGTCATTCCCACTTACTGGCTCTTCCACCTTTTGTTCCCCACCTTGCCTCTGCAGAAATCTATATGCTACATGGCCGCACTGGATGAATTTAAAACATTTAACCCTTGGTCCTGGACATGTACCTGGACTAGTGGCTCCCCCTCTACTGGCAGACTCTGTTGCAGAAGTCTGGGCTGCCCACCATGGGCTCCCTTAGACCCATGAGCAGCACTGGGTGTCCCTTTCCTGTGCAGTGATACCCTGTTTGCTAGGTATAAGTCTCCATTATTCCCCAACTCATCTGCAATATTGCAATGTCTATCAGCTAACCAGATTCTCATGTCCTCAGGCAAAGTGCTAAGGGCTTGTTTCCTTACCAAAATGTCTGCCAGCCCTTCAAAGTGGTGACCTGACATCCATTCACCCACCTATGAAAATAAGTACTTAATTCAGCAACATATTCACATACTCTTTCATCTGCCTCAAATCTATGCTCATGAAACATTTTCCTATAAGCTTCAGATGTTAACTTAAAGAATTTTAAAAGACACGTTTTCACTGTATTATAATTTAACCAATCAGTATCAGACAATTTAGAAATAACAGTCACAGCTTTACCATGGAGTAAGGGGGTCAGGAACTGTATCCAGAGCCTTGGTCAACATTATACTGTTTACATACCCTTACAAACATATGAATGAAACTATCAAAATTACCCCCTCTGTAAATTGTGGAAGAAATTTACTGACTATTGTTGCTTCTGGGGTTTGGTTACTTACTTCCCTATTACTTCCATGAATCTGGTGAAGAGACAGCATCTCCTTTTCATGTTGCCTGTGCCTCTACTTCTCCTCAGCCTCTAGATGTCACAGTTTCTCATTTTCCTCAGACTCTAGACATCTCAGTTTCTCATTTTCCTCAGCCTCTAGATGTGTCAATCTCTTTGCTGATTCTATTTCCAAATGTTTGGCCTCCAGCTCAAGTCTCTTTAATCCAGATGTGTTTTTACATACTCTGTGGAAAGGATGAGCTGTCCGTTTTCTGAGATTTGTACATCTCAAAGGCCAAACTGGTTGTCCTCCTGATCACTGGTCTGCAGTGCAGCTGTGCCCAAAGCTACAATCATTTCTGCCTTAGACAGGTTGGCAAGCACCAGTCCTTCATCCTGGTACATCTCAGCCAACTGACTCTTTGTCACCTTGCCATACTCCTCTGCTGACATGCTTGCCTGCTCTCCCTGACTAGCTAAGCTAACAAAAAAATAAAACAATTGTGATGTGAAACTCTGAATGTTCACTGTATGGCTGATTGAGAGTACAAACACCTTCAGTGACCACTGTACACAGGCTACAGAAATTCAATATCCACACCACTACAAGCCAATTGATATGTGATGTGAAAATCCCACCACTGCCCACCAGTTAATATGTGAATCCCTTGCACTGGCACAGTAATCAAGAAGCTTCACTCCCCACCACTGGCAACAGTGGGAGACATACCCACTGGGAGGATTATAAGTACACACACAGTAAAGTGCAATATCCCTTAAGAGCACACAGAGATCACAGTCAGTCTGGGGCTGGTTTCTCACTCTTTCTCCAGATCCCCAATAAGACTCCCCACTGGCACAACTACAGAGTTGAGATCTCAGCTGAGTGGCTAAGCCAAAACCTCCAGCACCCTCTCTGTCCAACAAGTGCTTCGTATCCCTGCCCGAGTAACTGACACACACACACTTTAAGATTTGATTTATATACACACACACTCCTAGGAAAGGCTGGCACAAGTTTACTGGCTATTCCCCCTTCTGCCCAGACTATAAGATAGTTTTCACTGCCACCAAGCACTACTTATCAGCTACTTTTAAGGCCCTTAAGAAAAGGTGCCCAATCCTACTGTGTAGTGTTGCTATATATTCAAATGGTAGTATGACAAAGACTTGCAAGGCTATTTAGGAGTGGTCTGTACAGTGTCACCAAATACATATGCAAGTACTCTAAGAGCTTAAATATGTCTCACAAATATCAGCCACAGAAATATTTTTAAATATATTTAATAATAAATTATAAAAGAACAAGACAATTCTCAATAAATCAACACAGTAACTTCAGAGTACAAAATCATAGGAAATATTTTAGAACAACATTGCAAGGCAGTCTCAAATAAATACAGAAAACATCCAAACTAATCTCTACTATACTCCTATCTATATCTAAAAGAGATACTATGCCCTAAATCTTACTTACAGCAAAGCAAGTGCAGATGATGGTGATGATGAATGGATGTTCTTGCTAGGTCCAAGACAAAATAAAAAATGCATAGTCTCTCTCCCTCTCTCTCTCTCTCTGAGAGAGTTTTTAAATTAATATCAAATATTACTGTTGGATTAGCTTGGATGACATCACTTTTTGTCACCTGACTTCAGTTCCCAGGATAAAATGGAAACGAGCAGAATTTAACATCTCTGTGTAAAAAAATGCATATTTCACAGATGTTTGCAGATCTTGGAAGTCATAAAACAATAAAACACTTTTACATTCTAAACCTAGTAATTACTACTCTTTCTAGGCAATACAAAAACTTCTATCTCTAGACATTCCCCCGGATTCACGAAACCTCCGTGTAAGACTAAATAAGTCTTACTCGGAAACTGCAGTTGAAAGATATGACATCAGCATGCCATGCATATTCATGAAGGAATGCCGACTCCACTTCAAGTCTAACACGGACCGTGCAGGAAGGCAGGGGGCGTGTCTGACTGCCGAGCAGTCCTAAGGTCCATGCCCCTGCAAGTGTCTGAATTGTGAAATGTCAACACACATGAGCGAGTCCGCTCAAATGTCAACATACCCAACACTGCACTCCCTCACATTGTAAACCCCCAGTAGAGTATTAAAATCTAAAATTTTTTTTTTCTAATTCCTGATATAGCTACCCGTATTTGCGCGTGTTTGTGCGTGTGTGCCCATAGCTTAGCTAGAGTTAGCAATGTCGACATTGAAGAGCATAATAACACATGTTTATGCAAATCAATCCAAACAGCAATAGTGTAGTGATAGAGCCTTCGTACAAAGAGGAGGCTTTAGCGGTTCGAGTCCCACCACTCCGCTCTCTATTTTATGTTTTAAATTAGCATATGAAATAATTCCTGACATATATATGACTAAAATATTACTAAAAAGCATTGAAATGGCCTATGTATCAGTGAACAAAATGTATATATAGAAATGTAAGAAGGATCTTGACATATAAATAACCGTAGCTAAGCAGCGCTTTACCCAGTGCAATCTAGTTGCCCACAGCTAAGCAGCACTTTACCCAGCGCAATAAGCTTGCATGGAGCTGCGCACCATAGGGCAACATTGAGGAATGGCAGGCAATGTCGGGCAACGTGGAGCAACGTGGAGCAACGTTGAGCAAAGTTGCCTAAACACAGCCACACCTCATAGCCTGTCTGGACAGTAGTAAAATAAAATGCAATGACAAGTTTTGAACCCGGGACACTGTGCACCATAATCAAAGTACTGAACTACTAAGCCATGACAGCTTAAGATAAACATCCACTGTTAACATACATATACTTATAAATGGTAGATTAACCATTGCTAAGCAGGTCTGCAGTCAGCCGAGAATTTTCAAAAACGGCCAATCACAAAAAAGTGTGGGAAATGCGGCATATTTAAGCTCCATAGGTGGGAATACTCACCATAACTGATTGTAGCTCCCATATGCAGTTAGAATGTCTGGTGCTGGAGAGGGTACTCACTTTAGAGTGCAACACTGGGGCATCAAGGAGTCAAAATACATGGTTTGGCTCCTTGTCCATTGTCATGAGTCTCGACTCCTGCAGGGCCAGTTCCAAGGGTTGGAGTATAAGGCAGAGGCTTTGAACCAGTTCTCTCATGATCTCACCAGTGCCACAGGTGTCCCTCGAACTGATGAGCAGGTCCTTCACCACCATGCAGACCTGAAGAGACAGAAGCAGGACCTACTGAACCAATGGATCCAGGAGGCCCGTCATATGCAAGCTGCCTCACTACTGAGTAGGTAGCCATGGAATGCAGTATGTAAGACATGCTAATATAGTCTATATAATGGATAGGTATGTCTCAATATCCCTTCATTTACTTCACAGCTGCAGGTGTCCGTGCTGCGAATCAGCAAGCCTATGCAGATAGGCTGCTAAGGCTGCGCCACCAGGCAGGTTAGTAATTATTCTGCATGTATTGTTATATAATATATGTGGGAGAGCATGAAAAAAGTGTTGTTGACAATAATACAGCTATAAAATGCCCTGAATAATTTCTCTGCATGTACGGTTATATAACATAAGTCAGAGAGCCAGAAATAGAGTGTAGTAACCCATTAATAAAGGTAAAATAAGTCTGGAATACTATCTCTGCATGTACTGTCATATAAAATAAGTGAGCGAGCCTGAAAAAGAGTGTTGTAACCTATCAATAAAGGTATAATATGTCTTGAATAGGTCTTCCCTATGCACTGTAATATCAAATAAAGGAGGGAGCCTGTAGAAAAAAGTGTTTAATGTAATTAATAAAGGTATAATACTTGGAGTGTGTCTGTGTCACTTACTTTGAAATGTTGTTGTACCCTTGCATTAAATAAATAGTACTGTTGTATTAAGTGCTGTCAACCCACAGTTGTGCAGTCCCATATAAAGTGGATGAAGGAAATGCTAGTAGCTGTGAAGCATATATACAGCCCTCAACAGTCGGTAAATGGCTGGCATGCATAGGTAAATCTGGCACACGAGTAGCTTGTCAAGGTGTTCCCCAGAAATGTGAGTGTGCTACATGAAATGTAGGGTTCTGTAGAAATTTAACTGAAAATGTCACGTGAACACATCCAGATATGTCGATACATAAATATAAAAATAAAATATAACTATGTAGCAGTAACATCTGCATCTTGGACAGTTAGTATGTCAGATATAGGTCAGGTATATAATGAACTAGCCAAACCCATTACACAATCTAATGCATGTTGCCTAGTGTAATAATACATGTAGGGGATATACACCTGCAGTCAATACGAATGTAGTGTAGAGTAAAAGTACTTATAAGATGTTAATGGAGGTTTCTTTTTACACCCTACTCTAATGCAATTCCACACCTCAATGGGTATGTCTAATCTCAAAACATTTGTTGGGACATATGTCCTATTGTTCTATAAAAATCTGCATTTTCTTTGATGCATGTGCCCTGTTCAAACACCACAATCTTGGTGGTCTGTTGCCACCAATCATCCCTGCATGTTGTTGTAATGTCCACTGTCGTTCAATATATGCATGTGTTATGCTTGCTGTTCAACTGTTGGAACCCTGGTGTGTTGGGTCAATTTATAGCATTGGGTTGCTATGACAGTGAGTACTGCAATTACCACACAGCAGGCTGTATGCATTTATCAAATGCTGGGCACCAATTGGTGCAGAGGTCATCACATGCACATGTGCAGATACCTATAAAAACAGACTGTACTTGCTATCCCCACATGCAATCATTACATTGCACATAATAAAGCATCACTGAACTTGTGGATGAGTAAAAACTAGTTATTACTTAATAACAAAAAAGTGTAATTAAGTAAAAATACTTGAGTGAATCAGCAAACAAATATATTAATTAAGTAAAAAAAAAAACTTAAGTAATAAGCAAAAGGAATTAAGTAGAAGCAATCTTTACTTATGTAACACCAAAAAAAAAAAATTGTCAAAACATACACAGACGGACCTGAAAGTGACAAACAGGTATGTGACAGATATGTGATTACCAGCAAGTAGTAGATGTTTATGAAGAGTACTGTAAATACTTTGAAACATGAAAATGTGGCAGCAGTAGGTATGTATGCACTGATGCCATGCATGACTACTGCCATGGACAAATTAGTGTGTAGCTGTGTGCAGTGGGACATAACTGACATATGTAGCTCAACATTTAATGTCAAACATCCGATCATGTCATCTATGTTCTGTACAGTACTGTGTATAATGGCTGTCTGGGGGAGTAGTGCAAACAACTATATAAACCTGGATGTGACAGAGTAACACATGCATGATAGTCATATAATGTGTAGCTTAGCATTGGCAACTGCTGTACCAGGCTAGTATAGTAATGTAGCATTAGCAGCTATAAATACTCCCTGTAATATTACTGTTATGCACACATGTGACAACTGTTCATGTTGTAGCAAGGCCCAACAGGTCATCCGTGAGGTCTACAGACATACAACAGTGTGTACCTTGTGTGTGTATGGCACACACATATGTAGAGATATTTATGTGTCAGATATATTAGCATCTTAACATGTGTATAGAGCAAGGTACATACTGAAACTGTTTGTGAAGGGTGGACATATATATGTTGGTGAAGGTTGTTATGTGCATATTTTCATGTAGGTTGTAGTGTGTGGCAAACAAGACAGCATACAGTGCTGGTATATGACATGTGGTGTTTAAATGCTGTGGGTATGATTTGCTAAGTTTATAGTCTTCCAGACAGGGAGTCCTGCTAAAGATACATGGCCTGAGAATACCCTCAATGCATTCTGCAAAAGACTGTGCAAAATTATTACATAACTTTATCTCTCTCAACCCTTGCATAATTGATATTCCCACTATGAAAAATGGACTGTATATGTACCTACATGTAAATCTATATTTACACCAATGGATGTTTATATGTACACTCAAGCTCAATATTGTAAATGTATTGCCATCCCTTTTGTTAAAAACCCTGTACCCATGAACTACCACATAGGTGGTAGTTTACTCAACACCAACAGTGTGATAAGAGACCACGGGACACAGGTGGACAGTAGTGTCCCTTTTGATAATCACATTACCACACTAGTCATGTAAACTGTGCACGGTCCACATGTCATCACAAAAGGTGTGTCATCCATGGAATGAGAGGTCAGTGTTCCATTCTACTCATCAGTCATAAAACCCATCATAGAGTACAATGGGCCTTTTGGTATGTACCTCAGAAGACATCTACAGCAACTCTAGATGCCAGGCACAAACACCACAAAGAGTATTACTAGACTCAAACAGATGCCCTATGCAGACTGTCTTCCAAAACCACAGCTAAACTGTGTCGCATACCGCACACCCAGAGCCAACCTCTGCCTAACATACAAAGCTATGCCAAACCCACAGGTGTTGGACATGCTCCATGTCAACAGATCAAAATCCCTACAAGCTACACACTGTACTGATCTAAACCTTGTAACGTCAAAAAGCAGAACATGCTGGAGTGGTACATTCTCATCTCAGACACATACCATACCCTGGAACGGACTACCTATCAATAGCAAAGAAAGGTCTTCATTAGCAGTCGTCATGAATAATCATGATGAATGGATGTGAGATAGGAAATACAACCCGGGAATCACCTCTGTGGCTCTGCATGACAGGGGCACATGAACTTAAATTAGATGGGTGTTGAAGGGCAGGGTACCATATGGCTAGGCTTCTATAGGCCCTACGCCTAATAGCCTATGGGCTACCTGTGACCTGATATACACATGCATGTACATGTTGCATAAATTGCTATGTGTGGTTGACTGAGTGTGATGGTGAATGTGTAGGTGAATGTGTCAACGTTGTGTATATGTGTGATAGCCTAGTGGGAACATGTTTATATCATGGTATGTAGTGTTCTAGCTCTGATCCCAGCAAAAGATATGTATGCTATTGCTAGGCAGCAAAAGCAGTATGGTATACAGTGTGACATAGTCCCATGGTGTTGACTGGAGTGTGCCATTGTAGGCTAAAGCAGTACATGTATGCACATTGATTGTTAACACTAGTGAATACAAATCCCGTATGAACTGTAGTACTAACTGAAGCTGTAGGCCTAAACAGCACAGTATGGTGTATATCCACATTGCTTGGAAACACTGTTTTGTTTGTTACCTGTAGTCCTCGCACATTACATACCTCAGGCATAAGGTTTTGTAAGTGCTGACACACAGTACTGTATGGTACACAGGTAAAGCTCATCTGGGTTGCCATACCTTTGTGTCTTGTAAGTATGCCTGATGTGTGTGTGGGTATGCCTGTAACATGGCCTCGGTTGTATGTGTGTTACAGGATACAAGTGCATATCTAGCAACATGTATAGTGTAGTACAGCAGTATGCCACCTATATTGATGAATGTGCACATATGTTATTTAGGGGTTTGCTATCAACAAGTAGCGTGGTGTACTGGTAGTACTGTAACTGTACATTACAATCATTTCAATGGATGACAAATTTCTGTATGCATTAGCTTCATATATACCTCCTGTGTCTAGGTGGTGCATTGTGTCACATACAGTGTGCCATGTGCTGTCGTATAGTTTCACATACTGGTTTCACTTTGTTGCTGTGCAGAACACGGTTTAATATATAGAACGTGCCAGGCACTGTCAGGCAGTTGTGGGCTGAGCACTGATGTGTGGTAATAAAAGTGTTGCTATATATGGCATTTCATTGATATCTGTACTTTAGAATGCTAAGTGTGCCACAAGACTTGCTCACAATAATTGTTTTATTTTCTTCCAGGGACATGTCTCATCATCGCAACCCTGCTTATTCCCCTGAAGAGGAGGAAATAATTATATCCACATTATTACAACATCACACCCTGCTGTTCTCCAAAACCAGCCAGGACCAGCATAAGTGCACTGCACTGTGGCAGGATGTTGTCTGTCGAGTTAATGATGTAGGCATGCATAACCAGACTTATGAGCAGGTACACCATCACTGCAGTGATTTAATCAGACATGTCCGGCAGCATGCCTCGGATGTCCGCAGACAACAGCTTGCCACAGGTGGTGGTGCAGCATCACATCTGCCCCTCACCAGAGTGGAAGAGCTGCTCCTCAGCATGGTGGCTCCTGGCCAACCACTACGACAAACATGTGTCATCATGGAGGCCGGAGTCACCCAGCAAGTTGACTAGGTGCGTGCAGGTAACATGCCATATCTGTAGACTACTGTTAGCTCGATTGTTAGAACATGCATATGTCAGATGTGTACTGTGTATTTGGAAGATGTGGAGCCTGGTGTTGTGCAATACTGATAATTTGGAACATAATCTGCATGCCTGTGACTGTCAACCGTTGTACTGCTGTAAAATTGCAAAGTCACAGCATCAATGCCACAGTTGTTGACACTGACAAACTGTTTCATATCCTTGTAGGTCCCTCGGTGTGACAGCAAGACAGCAGACCCATGCTGGTGAGTGTTCTACATTTAATATGGCAAATAACATGTGCATGTCATAGGTGAGTTTTAGGCCATATACACATGTACAACACCTACACATAATGCATGCTCTGCAAGTTTACTGTGGGACTATGCACATCCCAGTAGCACGAGTGGCTGCCTCAAACACATGCTATACACAGAGCATCCCAAACAATTGTGGTACACTGTAGTGGACATTGTATAGGCAGAGTCAATACACATGCACACAACATACACCACCTTGTCATATGCAGTACGTGTTAATATGATACACATGGCATATGTAGACACCTGCTGTAAAGTCAGACTCCAGTATACCAAATGTCATCCACACAGCACACATACTATACCTGAGGGGTAGAGGCCTATCATGGGGGGGTGCAAAACTCTTCAACAAACAAGGCATTCATGTTAGGCAATGCTCCCTATTGAACACCTTACATACCCATGTAACAACTGCCTGTGAAATGGTTAATGTAGCCACAGTGCTGCAGTTCAGGTACAGCAAGATAGTTGCCAGTGTGGCACACATTAGTGGCCTTTAGTGACCACATGATGCTGCCTGATGTTGGCTCATGGTACTACACTAAATCCAGTTACAGTAACTACAGTACAACACATAGCATTCATTGCTATACACCTGACAGTTGTGTGCATCCAGCCATGGTATGTATACCTGTGAGTGATGATGAACAGGACATTGAAAAGCATTTAATACTTGCACAGCAATGTTGTGTCCATGTACACATTGTGTTCTAGGGTGAGGCCAATCACTGAACAACACACATGCATCAAACACATGTATACTGTTATTAACAAAGACTCTCTACACTCGCACTGCATGCTGTTGAGCAACACACATCTTGCATGCTGACATGTGTGATGGACTCTTTGGCTTGTGATACTGTACTCCACCATCAACCACTAATGGGTATGTTCTGGATTGCTGTTGGTGTGTGTGTGTGTGTGTGTGTGTGTGTGTGTGTGTGTGTGTGTGTGTGTGTGTGTGTGTGTGTGTGTGTGTGTGTATCTACTTTAGTGAGTAGTGTATTTGTGTTCATGTGTGCATGTGTATTAACATCATGTACAGATTGTAAAGTGTGTTTCTGTCTCCCTCTCACAGGTGCTGAGGTTGTGTTGGTTGAGTGCAGCAGGGAACCTGAAGACACTGCCACAAATAGTGGAGATGATGAAACATGTTGTGGCACAGGCAGGTTTGACAAGGTCTGTTATTGTTCTGCCAATCGACAGTACACAGCTTTCCACACCATCTATGTGCACATTCATACTGCCAATACATCCCTCATCACCAATGGCCTTAGCTGAGGGACAGCATACAGTAGGCATTGACCAGGATAGGGTGGTATCTATGGCACATGCAACCCCTCACAGCAGCCATACCCAGATTCCTGGAACGGTACCACATAGGCAGATTTCCAGGGGTTTTCGTGGGAGCACTGCTGGTCGTAATGCCCCTGGCAGATGTGCCCCCACAGGTCTTACAACCTCAGGTATGTTCCAGGCTGTAATGCAGGCACAGGCATGTATGGAACGGTACACCAGACAGGGACTGAGGATGCAGAGGGCCCATAACACCACTATCAATGACAGTATCCGTGACCTTGCCGGTGCAGTGCGTCACTACACCGAGGTCATTGATAGATGTTGGGGGGAGACATTAGCTGTCCTCTGCAATGTCATGTCCATGTGCCAGGACAGTGCAGGATGGCTGAGACGTCGACGTGGACGTATGCCAGCAACATCATTGGCTGGCAGTCGTCGCGGACGACACACAAGTCACAGCTGCTCCTGTAGTGGCAGTACCAGCCCTAGCAATGTTGGAGCAGGGCTGTCAATAGACCATCATAGAAGACCACGTGCACATGGCTCTGGCCAGTCCCAGCAGGGACATGGGTCCAGTCGACATCCCTCTGCCTCTGATGATAGTACCCAGTCTGGCTTAGTACCCGATAATGTCCGTTGTACCCTTGCCAGGCACAGGTACTCTGTCCGTGGCCAGAGACGGTGATCTGTACAGCCTGGCAGGTACAGTCTGTGGCTATCCCACAACCTCCCGTATATGGCAGCCACATGGTGGAACTGTGTGCATGCAGACACACACACATAATCCAAACACCTAGGGGTAACACATACACACACACATTACATCAACATTGACCCATGCTGTACTGTTGTCCTTCACAAACACACACACACATACATGTAGATTGGATGAGTCAATGTCAAGCTCTGGCAAATCAACAACACACCCTGTGCATATGATGAAACTGTGCCACCTCCTGTCATCTGTAACATTGATGCAGGAACAGGCTAACATGGTGCTGATGCACAGGGTGACTTTATAGCAGTGTAGCAATGTTAGCATGTTGTCAACAGTACAGTGTAATGATATCCCTGTAGGTGTATCTGAGCAGGCATGATGCATTAAAACTATGATTATCAATTTAGTATTGTTTACAACAGTGTTAATTCAAAAATGTATTGTCCGCCCATGTGCCACTTGGCTGATGTGTGTATAGTTTTGGCAGCTTGTGTTGATGAGTGGACAGTACGTGTGTGATGTGTGCAGTACAGATTTGCAGGTGTACATTTGTGAACATGGTGGAGGTGCACTGTCTGCATGTACGTGCATAGTGGACACATGGGAAGGGTGACATGCCCTGTATTACACAGTGTCAAGACTTCATTGTTTCTATTGGTGGCCAGTATGCATTTTAATACACATACGTTTTAACTTGGGTACACATGTGTGTATGACATGGTTTGACACTATGCTGTGGGTGATACTGTTACTATCTGTCCTTGGTTTGCATTCTGGTAGTGTACACAACCTCAACAGCCTGACTATGACCAATCATTAGATGATGTCTTGACAACTGACACACAGATGTAGGAAACTCAGTGGCATTTGGATCCATCCGGTACTATACTA
This sequence comes from Protopterus annectens, assembly GCF_019279795.1. NCBI lineage: Eukaryota > Metazoa > Chordata > Ceratodontiformes > Protopteridae > Protopterus > Protopterus annectens. The sequence goes on from NC_056733.1 coordinate 382,344,123, forward strand.
TACCAGTAACCAGTGGCATTGACCGCCACCCATTCCTGGGACCACTCCTGTTTGGCATATAGCCCTCTTAGGTACAAGCAAACACACTAGGGATATGTCCGTCCACATCTGGAAAAGCATACAGTGGCCTACAATGCATTCTCCGGATGAGACACTTATCCTCCACAAGGGTATCATACAGACAGATACCTGTTGTCCAACCCATGCTGTAAAGCTGTAAGCCAAATATAGCATAGTCATCCACATTTATTAAACATTGTATCCCAACAGCACCACATAGGTAGTAGCCCCAAACATGTAGAACGGGTACCAATGTGTACATACAACCAAGTGTTATGTCATCTGTCCTTTGGTATTCACATTTCCAGAGGTATTCTGAAGTCCTTCGGTGTATCACATAACCAATAAGGGGTCTGTATGCATATCCACAAAGTTGTTGTACACCTATAATGAATGTCCATTATTGACATACTTTGCTGTGTTTGAACATGTCTGAAATATACCCATGGCATGAACCCTCACTCACACTATTCTATAGAAACTGTCATGGGTGTGTGTGACACAGATGACCTAGGCCACAGATCACTACAGTGGCTAAGCTTGTCACAATGTGACCGAAGGTTTGAGAGCAGCAGCACAATCTGTCATAGGTAACAGATGTATTCATGTAGAAAGCAGGCTTCGCACCTATGAACTAATTGAGGTCACATGTACATATATGTATTTGCCACACAGATACCTGAAGTGTGCAATGCACATACTGTTGTTATACTGATATGTCATACAGTAGTAAAAGCTAAACACACAACACATTGACCAACAGTATCACACACAGCAATTGCAAGATTCAAACCACTACCTCACTATGTTATGACATTAGAGAGATATACATTAACACAACGCGTTATTTGCTTTACTGGGAGCTTTCATTTCCACTGCTGTATTTGTAGGATGCTGACATCATCAGACTTGCCAAACAGGAATGTAACACTTTTAAGGTGTTTTCCTAGTCTCCAAAAAGGGCAATACTCTCAAAGGAAATCACACAGAAACATACACCCCCCCCTCTCCACACACTCAGCAATTGCAGGATTCAAACCTCTACCTAAGTATGTTATGATATTAAAGAGATATACATTAACACAACATGCTACATGCTTTACTAGGAGTTTTCATTTCCACTGCTATATCTGTGGGATGCTGACATCATCAGACTAGACATGGTAATGTGTGTGTACTTAGTTTTATGCAATCCCAGGACTGAGACATGGGGGACAGCAGGTGTTACCAGCTTGAACAGGGCTCCACAATTCTTACCTTGTGTGATCTATCTGTGGCCCACTTGCAAATCCATCCAATGACAATACATATTTATGCACAGGTTATTGATTTTATGGATACGACATGTGTCTGGGATGTTGGAAAAGGCCTATTCAAAGTGTATGTGGGACGTGTGTAGCTCATTTCATTGATGTATGTCCTGGGTGGCTGCCTTGCAAAAAGTCTACAGGTTTGGTAAACATGATGTTCCCATGAACAGTCCAAAGTTGGTAGGGTTGTGCGTTTATAGGCTTCCAATAGCTCTGTTTCTGACTTCAATCATGATGGACTCCATGGCCTTGCAGATCAGACTTCATCGGCTTATAAGACTATAGTTCCCATGGTCTGTTGTGCACCAACACTTGTGTAGTGTGCCATATGCTGCTGTAACCCATTCAACAGTTTCATAGAGAGGGTGAGGCTCAACAGACTGTTCATGTGCAGGCTCTGTTTGTTCTGCAGTTCACTTATGACACATATAGGGGCACAATGTAATCCAATCGATGCCATGGTTTCAGCTTTGGAAGGAGCTGTTTACCCATTCTACATGTGATATCTCCTGGTATGATGATAGGGCCTTTTGTCAGTGGGAGGTGGGTATGTATGTATGGGACTGTCTGACAGGATGTTGGCATTGTCAGTCATTTACAGTTGGCCCTGACTCAGGACATATATGAGTGTACATTGCTATTTATGACATAGCTGAAGGAAGTGTCATGGTTCTGTATGGACTCCTTCGCAGATAATCTTTCCATGGCCTGGATTGGATAGTGTTTGCAGTGCAGATTGTTTATTGATGATACTGATTTCGGGTTTTATTTTTTTCTTTGCTTTGCAATTTTCTATGAACAACCTAAGTATCTGTAGTACATATTTGATTACGACAGGGTTCCAATATATAATATATGTGTCTGTTGTCATATCACTGTGTGCACAAGTCAAGATTGTTGAATTGTGAGAGGTTCCTGGGTTAACACATGCAACTGCCTGATATGTGTGGCCCACTGCTGTACTCAGACATGGCCTGTGTGAGCATGCCCAGTGTGACCTTGCAGTATGTTGCTGTGTGAAGTCCACTACGTTTGTTGACGTGTGTGAACACGCCCAATATTAACATTTATACTATATGTGTGTTGTAAATCGAGTTGTATTTTTACTGCAGAGCTCACCTTTGTGTCATAACTCTACAGGGATTATGCTGTGCCTGCGGGGTTTCCATGAGACACTTTGCATAGACTTATCAACATTTATTTATACAGGCTGACCAGTGAAATACTGTCATGGTTTAGTGGTTCAGTACTGTGACTATAGTGCACAGTATCCTGGTTTTGAGGACTGTCACTGCTTCATATTTTCATACTGGGCAGACCAGACTGCTTAAGGAACAGTAAAGCAAATATGACCATGTTTACCTGCTTTTGCTCAACTACACCCAACTTTGACCAAACTTGCACAACATAGCTCAATGTTAACCAACATTGCTGAACGCTGCCCAATATTGCTTAACATTGCCCAAAGTTGTGCTGCTTAGTGTGTGCAATTTTGTTTACATATACTAAATAGTGGTAAAGGCTGGTTAGCACTGCTTTATATTGCTTAACACATGGCAATCATGCCTCAGGTGGTGCTGCAGGGCTGCCTATGTTGGATGCACATATTACACTCCCTATACATGTTTGAAAACAGGTAGTGTCAAGTTAGGCATCCCTTTTACTATGTGTGTGAGTCAGAGAGAGGTATCATTTCCAGGGTTCCTACTAAGCCAGTGTATATGCTATGCATTGCCTCTTTGCCAAGGCCAAAGCGTACTGGGCACGCCTCCTTCTGCCTACTGGGGCAGGCTCAGGTTGTTCCTCCTCTGAGTCACGCTCTGCCTGTGATGGCCTTGGCAATGGTGGGGGGCTGTTTGGCCCAGCCCTATGCTGCTCCTGCTGCAGCTGTTTTTGCAGGATCATATTATGGAGCATAGCACATACCATGACTATTTGGGTACATGTAGTTGGTGAGTACTGCAAGGCTCCACCAGATGTGTCCAGGCACCGGAACTGTGACTTGAGCAGCCCAAACACACGCTTGATTACATTTTGTGTGTGTGCGTGTGCCTCATTATGGCATTCCTGTTCAGGTGTGTGTGCATTTCTGATGGGTGTCATCAGCCACGGCTCCAGTGCATATCGAGCATCTCCCACTAGGTGACCATGAGGTATGTCCCCATTGGCAAATATCTGGTACCGCTGTGTCAGATGCCAGATATGGGAATCATGGTAGCTTCCAGGGCAGCCAGCACACACATTCATTATTATGCCCTGGGCATCACACACAACCTGGCAGTTGATGGAGGGGAAACCCTTGCGGTTAAAGTAGACCCTACCCCGCTCACCAGCTGGTGCTTTGATGCATATGTGCGTGCAGTCTGTTGCACCCACTGCCTCAGGGTATTCTGCTATTTGCTGGAAAAGATGCATATTGCTGGCCAATACCTCACAGGAATTGGGGAAATATACATGATCACCGACATGTGCTGACATGGCATTCAGGAACTGGTGCAGTACCCTGGATGCTGATGCCTGTGAAATCCCCATCATATCACCAGTTGGTCTCTGGAAGGTACCTGTTGCTAGTATTCTTAGGCCAACACATACCTTGGTTTCCACTGGGATGGGTTCCCCTCTGTTGGTTCTGTGTGTGAGGTGTGGCCTGCACAGCTCAACAATTTGCTGCATGAGGTCTCTGTCCACTCTATAGCATTCCACTATCTCCAGCTCATGTAGCCCCTGGTAGGTTACCCTGGGCCTGTACACTCTTCTCCGTCTCCTCACTGTGGGTTGCTCAGCAGCATTCGCATTGTCGCCATTCTCAGCATGTTGCATATGTTGCCTTATAACAGCAATGGCAGCCCCTAACATTTCTTTGCCTCAGTAAAGCTTTTTCAGTGTTCACTTCTATTAGCTTACTGCAGTATTGCAGTGTCTCTGAGAAAAACATAGTGGAAAGTTGTTTGCAGAGTTTTAAGTGCTGGGCTGGGCTAGTGTACTGCCTGGGTAATTGGCTGATTCTGATTGTTTTCACCAGCTAGCTCTGCTACTTTTCCTTGGTTAATTTCCTACTATTTGTTGTGCTTCCTTTTCCCTTTCTGTTTCCACAGGGGGCAGCGCCACGCAAACAAGCACAGACACACACACACAAACTCACACGCGCGCACACATGCTTACACGGCCTAACACTTGCTGACTCCAGCTTAAATGCGTTCACACTGGTGCAAATGCGCTTACACAGGTTTCAACAAACTTACACTTGCTTACTCCGGCTTAAACGCATGCACACATGCGCACACACGCGCACACAGTCTTACTCAGTTTTACAGGTGCGCACACGCGCGCATACATGTTGCAAGCACTTCTACAAGAAACTTTAGTGTTGTCCATGGCATACACCTTCAATTTCTTGCCTTTAGCTAGGATACCTGTTGACACGCCTCTTCCAGTGATGGGTAACTGACAGCAAACACATGCCACTCTGCTCCAATGAGCTTACATTCCTTCATACATACCCCCCTCATGATGTTACCTATCTTCTACTCTGATACTCCTCTTATCCTACTCTTACACTCCACGGACTTTGCTCATATGCCATGTGAAATTGGGATTCACTATCCTTATCCTCATTTGCATAGGATTGCCTACTAATGCTTGGTTACATCTCTTAGACTGAGCTTCCCCCCTTAGCAACCTCTACTCAGTAGGCATGTTGTCTTCAGCCTGCCATTCACTTGCATGGAAGATGTATATTTATAATAAATGCCTATTTTTGGCTTTTATTTATTTATTTTTTTGGTTTTTACAGTGCGGCACTTTTGCGCGACGCTGTGCTATGCTAAACTTTGGAGAACGAGGTAAAAAATAAAATTAATAATTTTTTTTTTTTTTGCAACGGGTAGAATTGCCAATGGCTGTGTATTTGGCTATTGGCATGCTTCCTCAACTGGATGCATCCTTTATTTGGAGCTGTCACGGCTCTGTTTTGCTATTTGCAGAATGGTACATTTCTGTAAATAACACTACTCTTACTCGGACAGGTTAGGGTTTTCTGGATCGCAAATTTACCTCATTTGCATAACTTTCAGCAGCAAATGAGGTAATTTGCATAACCTAGCACTGTCCATGTAAGAGGAGTTTTAG
>NC_056733.1:382659620-382782120 GCF_019279795.1 Protopterus annectens
ATTACAGTAGCAAGGGGTGTGAGTCTACTGTCTGGGACACCTGAGTATATATGGCATGTGAAACACTCTTTTTTGTTTGAATGTGTTTCATACATGGGTAGTATCCCAGGTTATATGCAGTTACACTTTCATGTAGTGTATCATCACTTTACTACTGTTAACAGTGCTTTCCCAAGTAAGACAAGATTGCAGATTGTAGTACTGGAACCAAACCCTCCTGCATGCAAAGATGGACTCTGAGTCCTAACTATCATGTTCTTGGTGTTTGAGCTGTGTGTCATTACATATTTGCTACTGGATATTGATCTGACATGTGGATATTAACTGTAGACTACTGTGTGTATAGGACATGTCATGTAGTAATAGCATACCTATCAGTGCCAGACATCTATCTGTCAAAACATTCATCCTAATGCATAACCAGTTTGCTAGCTGATTTCCGTCTGTCCTTTGTCCAAATGTGCAGATGTCAGGTGTTCATCTTGGCTGCTTACAGGCAATCTATGTTTGATTGACACTGACATGTCTGCCCAGCTGTGTTATAATTGCCACAACACCCTGTACCGCATGTCATACCTGAATTACACTACCACAGTCAACAGAACATGCTTGGGTACAGGTCTCTAAGACAGACACTGACCATGTTATGTAATATATGTTGCATACATGTCAACTGGAGCACCTCACTGCCCCTCTGCAAGAGGCAACCAGATGAGTGGATGTTGCAATTAACTCTCACCCTGAGGATCACTCATGTGGCATCAGTTGATAGATGGCCTGCTGACAAATGGCAGGTGGCATGATACCACTGTACCCACATCCCCTACTCTTCTCATCTCTCCATGGACAATATCCTGGTACAATCCTAGGAACACCTGCACCTATGGACCCCAGTACTGACAAATGTGTCAGTGTGCATTACTGAGAATACCAGTGTCTGTGTGTTGTAAACCTGTGACTGATAATACCCTGTGGGTCTCCTCACCCACTACAACTCCCATTGCCATAGTTAGATATGGCTGCTGCTGTAATGGACATTACATGTAACTTGTTACAGTCTTCACCCTATGGGCAACCTGGAGCTTGCAGTACCAGTGCAACACTGTTGTACAAATGGGTAGATAAGCATTGGTTACCCTCTGAGTCCTGGTAAGTGTGTGTATGTGTGCAAGTGTGTATATTTGTAGGATACAGCATTCTGTGCCACATTCTCCCAATACAATACACCTTGCTGTACAATATAAGGGATAGTGATGCTGCTGACTGTAGGAGAGCCATGACAAAGCATCTCCCTACTATACCTGTGGCATGTGCAATAGATGCATATCCCTGTAGTATCTTGAGATAGACAAGGGATTGTATTGCAGTCCTGGTCAATGTGTAATTGTGGGTATTTCAGAGTATTATCATGGGTTTCAGTGAGTACAATATCCAATGTGGGGTCTGGGTGCTGGGTGTACTGTCTTTACACCATGGTACCCCCAGTACATTTCCCAAGGTCCACTGTATGTGGACCACTGTCACCATCAACCATACAGGTAACTGATTACACTATCCAGTCCAAAGATGCATGTGCTGTGTGCAACTTATCTGTAACAGAATGGACTCACTGATAAGGTAGTTAGCACTGATAAACCCAGGTCTCTCAGATGTGTGCATGACTCTTATGTGTTTATCAATGTGTATATGACAGTATGTCACACCATGTATTGTTCATAAACACCATGTATTGTTTATAAACAACCAGTACATCCCCCATTACCATACTGTACAAGGCCTGGTGATATTCTTCACTTAACAGGTAACCTGGGACACACCTCATCCTAAAAGCTGTGTGGTGTGTGCAATTAAGGCCAAACACATTAGTAGCAATATGTACCTAGGTAGGGGTTCTACTCTCAGTGTTGCCAAGTAAGAGTGTACATGTATGTGAAGGGATCTACTACAGTTTGCAGAAAATACAAGTCCTAGGAGGCCATCTGTCTGAGAACTGATTGGCAAATGCTAACATTTCAAAGGTATCATCTTGTGGAAATTCATTCCATCAAAACTAGTAGTAGATGTGTAAAAGCCCTCTTCTCCACTGTATAGCTGTACAGCGATACTGGGGTTGGTATATATAGCTGAGTGTGGATCTTGTGGACACAGCAACCATCATTGCGGTTATTGTTGTGTGTATCCCCCTGCTTAGTCAGCTGTAATACTGTACAGTTTATGTTAACAGGTTAAGTGGTTGTCAATCACAGTATCTGTGGTTCTACACCACCCCACACCCTGCAAAGGGTAGGGCTGTGCCACCTACACACGCACACCTATGTTTACCATGTGAAGGATTGCACTACATTGGGGAATGGGCCATATATCCTGCCAGTACCATTGTCAATGACATTAAACTACCAGACTGATTATTTCTCAATGTGATGTTGTGCCTATTCTGTCTTGGTGGAATTACATAGGCTAAAATGGGTTCCCTCCAAAAGTACATACATCCATGTGTACAGTATTCACTGTGTACTGCATCAACTCCAAAGCATCTGTGTGTGTGTATTATCCAGAAGCATGCGGTGTGCACCATACAGTACACTTATCATTGTCCACTGTAGAAGGGCTGCTGACATCAGCCACCAAGCACTCACCTATATACACCCCTCAGACCTATCAGGCATGTGGAACATGCAATAACTGTTATACAGACCTGTGACTTGTGTTCAGCTGTACCCAGGATATAGCACAGTCAAGGTGTCACCACAGTGCCATACCCCTTGTAGGAACAACAGCAGAGCAACATACTGATGACACATAGAAACCTACAACACAAACAGAATACATTATGGAGACCACAATCAGTCAGTGTTAATAACAGCTATAATGCATCATGGCTAGACAACTGCACATCCTGACTTGTAAGTATTAAACTTTAGTGCTGAAAATATGTTACACAGCATTACATTGGTACACCTTAGTACATTCACCCTGTGCATCAAAACCATATTAGCCTGTCCCTGCATTGATGTTATGGTTGACAGGGATGTGGCATAGGTATCATCATATGCACAGGGTGTGTTGTGGGTTTGCCAGAGGCCTAGGCTGAGCCGTTTGGTTGACATCATGTGTGTGTGTGTGTTAGAGGGTTTCATTATTAATTGGGCTGTGAAGAGTTGGTGTGTGTAGGTATGAGGTTGCCCTAGCTGTGTTGGTGATGTGTGTGTGTGTGTATGCATGCACACAGTTCTGCCATATGGCTGTCCTACAGAGGGGTTTGTTGGACAGCTGCAGACCATACCTGGCAGGGTTTGCAGTTCACCATCTCTGGCCATGGACATGAAAACTGTGCCTGCCAGGGGTTCCACGGGCATTAGCAGGTACAAGGCCAGATATGGTACTCTCCCCTGATGATGACATATGTCCGCTGGATCCAGGTACCCCTTGGGACCTTCCAGGGCCGCATGCACATGGTCTGCTATGTTGTGGTGTGGACAGCATCACCCACTGCAGTGCTGGTGCTGCCACTACACGAGTGTCTATGACTTGTTGCACGTGCACGGTGACCTCCATCTGTTGGTGTTGCTGACCTACATCCATGTGGCTATCACACTACTCCAGCCATATGCTCAAGCACAGACATTGCACAGTCAAGGATGCCTACCATCTCACCCAGCCGTCTATCCATGACCCCTCTGCAAAATAACAGTAGGCACCTGCAAGATCACAGATGTCAATAACAGCAGAATGAGTAGCCCTCTGGAACTTCAGACCCTGTCTGGTATAACGTTCCATAAATGCCTGTGCCTCCATGACAGCCTGAAACATGCATCTGATGACACCAACTGTGGCACTTCTGCCAGGGGCATGATGACCAGCAGCCCTCCTACGAGCACCCCTGTACATCTGCCTGTGTGGTACCTCGCTGGGCATCCAGCTATGGCTGCTGTTTCAAGACACACTTTCCATAGTCACCACACTGTCCTGTCCCATGCCACCACCCACCAATTGTCCCTCATCTATGGCCACTGGTGATGGGGTATGTATAGGCAATGTGACTGTGTGCAGGGATGGGTAGATAACATTGGGATGTGAACCAATGGCACAACTTCAGCCTCTGACAACCCTGCCTGTGCCTCACCATGCCTATCATCACTGTCAGAGTCTGTATGGACACTAACATCAGTTTGCCTGCAAGAAGGACCTTGACCCACCTCGCCACCAGCGAGGGGAAAACAAGAAATGCACTTTAAGATCTGTATGTCATTAACTACACACACACACACACACACACACACACACACACACACACACACACACACACACACACTTACAGGTGAGGTTGCACAAAGATGTTACACGCAGATCTCTCATTACCCATCTGTCAACATGCAAGACATATGGCACTCAACAGCATGCACTGCAGCTATAGCCAATCCCTGTTACAAACATTATACATCCTTGTGATGCATACGTTGTGTTAGTAGGTGATGCCTCTTCCCCTGGAACACATTGCATCCATGTACACAGTATTGCTGTGCACCTGTTCAGCATCCTGGCATGTACTGCACACCATACCTCACAGGTGTACATGCCATTGCTGAATGTGTATATGTGTGTTAGTTATGTTTGCTCTGCTGCTCACAGCCCCTATGTGTTTGTCTGACACATACCTGTGATGATATGAGGGCAGATGTCAATAGTGAATGCCTGGTGTCTGATTTGCAGATCTCATCATCAGTGGTGCATGTATAAGCAATAAAATACAATTACACTGACAACCTTCAAAGCTTACTGTGGCTATGAGGAGTGTAAACACCCTTATTGACAAGACACCCTTTTCCCTGATATGCCACGGGGCCACAATACTGCATATGTTAACATTACACAAACCTGATATGTGAAATATGACCTGTGCAGTCAAATCCAGTATCAAACACGTGTTAGTTGTGCAGATGCTGACTGAGATGCATACAATATGTCTGTGCATAAATGGGCACACCCTTAACATGATGGCTTGTTGCATCAACTGTTAAGTGTACTACAGCAGTCAATATTCCTGGAAGGGGTATACTAGCATGGCTCCTCTGCACTTGGCAGTATCTGGTCACTCTGCCCTACAAATGTCCCCCAACTCTACCAAATTGCAAGGTCAACTCATGTGCACAGCCTTGGAGGTCACACAATGCCTTCACTATTGCTGTGCAGTTAGGGTTATGTCTGCCACAATTCATGACCTAGACTGTGTGCAGATACAGCCATTCTTAGTGAGCTTTGGATGTCTGCTTCAGTTCACTGTTGTGTTTCAGGATGACACCCCTCCCCATTCTCAGCCTTTTTGCTGATGCCTGACAACTATAGGCCACACATGACTGTCATTTTGCAGTGTCCCAAATTCAGAACACCATGTGTATCAGCCTAGTCCCTGCTAATGAATGGCAAGCATACAGGTGTACACTGGCACCAACAAGGTACAGATGGGGATGGTGGGCTGGAGGTGGAGTGAGGTGTTGCTTGTGCAGCACAAGTATCTTAATTGATGCTTTCTGTAGGTTTCAAACTTGGTCTTGGTACACCATTACACATTGTAACACATGTCTTTGGGGGACTTTTGATGTTATGCATATGCTACCTGTAGAGAGCCGTGGCAGATGTTTCCTGTGAAACAGCTGTCCCTTCTGATTACCTTAACCCATAGGCCACAACTTATGCAGAGTCCAGGTGATTGCCGACACAGGTACTGCACAGCCAGTACTTGCTAGACATTCCTGCAACTCCCTCAGTGTTGTGGCATGTTTCTAGACAGCCTCCATGACCAGTTTGCAACATGTGTCATTATCTGTCTTGGATGGCCTTCTGTTTATTTTCTACATTAATGTTGTCCCATACTTCCTCATCACATACATGACTGTCTTCACTGTTTGCCATGGTATATGCAATGGTGAGGTAAGGCTACATCTCCCACTCCTGTGTGCTACCTGTTGGATATGGGATCCATTCTATGGCTTGTAAGATGTGTGCAAGTCACAGCTGCCTCTGTTGCGGGTGAATGGGCAAATGTGATGGACATAAGTCTTGGACAGCAAACCATTTCTTGGTGTGACATTGAGGACCTGTACTTGATGGAAGGTGCATACTCATGAAGAGTGAATGCTGCCAGTACCTCAAAAGCTGCTTCCACAATATGTTATTTGGAGTGTGTGCACACACTTGCTTCCAGTGTTTGTTAAGGTATGTATTCCCCATATTTACTATCCTAACATAGGATTCTATATTACACATTCATTGCTCGTGTTAGGATCACATTACAAGTTGTAAGGGTTGTGGAATGTGATATTGTGATATGCCATTGCGTAGATCTGTAACAGTTGCCCTTGTAATAGTGGTATATACACTGTTGTAGCACTTATAAGGGTGATGTTTCAGACATGTTCCTATTGTAGGCCATTTGCCCCACCATTATGTTCATCTCTGTGCACACATCATGCAATGGCAGGTTGTTAGTTATATTGCAGGACTCTTATATACCCTTCAGATATGCCACCACGGTGACCACTGTGATGCAGTGCAGTTAAAAGCAACAATAAGTGAACATGTACAACATGCATTATGGATAGGTGTGTTAAATGTGTGCATGGCAAATACCATGGCCATAACATGGTTGGTGTATTGGCAAACCTGAACAAACAACACCATACTCACCAGCTACAGGCTGCTGCCCCAGAGGTATACCAGAGGGACCTACATAGTTGTGTGAGAGATGTGATGCCAGTAGCCACACCTGTGGCACTGGTACAGGTTGGGAGCAGCATTTCAGTACATCAACAGTAGAAACCCACAATACTACAGATTATGCACATCTGTTCATTGCTACACTGCAGCAACAGACTATATTTTATCTCACATATGCATGATGAAACTTTATAGATACAGATGGATAAGCAACATTGGTCTACTGACGTGCCCTGTGGCCTTACCTGCATGCTCCTCGTTCATTGTGTGGGTAGCACCCACCTCCACAATGGTATCAGCTGGGTCTTGGCTTTGCTGGTGGGCAGGTGCTTGAGGCTGGCGAGGAGCTCCTCAGCATGTGTCTCAGGGGGTTGGATAGATGCATGACCCTCCCCCTGTGGTTAGCTGGTCCCTCCTAACTGCAGCAGCACACAGGCGGGCATGGCGGATGAGGTCAGTGCAGCGATATCAGACCTGCTCATAACTGCAGTTATGCAGACCGACATTGTTTACCCTGTAGACAAGCTCATTCCACAGGGCAGTCCTCTCCTGCAGATCATGGGCTGTATAGCCAAAAAGGGTTTGGTGGTGCTGCACCAGGTAGTTGATAATAACATCATTTTCCAGGGGTGAATAAACTGGAAACTGCTCTCTAGACATGGTGCCCGAAAGACATAAAGAGGAAAAAAGGTCTGAGGACCTCATACTGCAAGGATATAATAGTTATTATTTGACATCTCTGTCTCCCCCCACCATATGTGCAACAATAATCTGAACACACAACTCAATGGGTACCTACGTTTGGGACATATATTGTATTGTATGACAAGTATTGCAATGTGTTTCTAGTCATGTTCCATGTTGAAACACTATCATTGGTGACCTGTTGCTAACAATGTCACCTGCATGCTATTGTAAGGGCCACTATGGTTCCGTATATGCATGTGTTCTGTTTGCTATGCGACTGCTCCAAATCTGGTGTTTTATGCTAATGGGGATATCTATGCATGCTGTTAAAAGTAATCCTGAATTTTGTGGACTTTTACTACCCACATATGTTCTATAACTGTGACAAAATAGCATGGTTGGGAAGGCTGTTCCCAGCAGAACCACCTCTCCCACCTCGTCTGGCCACAACACATCTGGGACACACCCCGAGACCTCATCATCTGCTGGTCCTGCACTACCTTTAGGTGGAACCACCTCAGGGGATGGTGTTCGTTTCCCCCCCAGGAGCACACACAGACAGGATCCTGTCACCTGAAGTCAGGTCCAGGGTCTGGTGTATAGGGAACTCCACAGAAACTTAGGGGATCTGCTACACCATCTTGAGGCCCTCAGTACACAATTACAGAGTCCGCAAGCTCCTCCTGCTCAGCCCCCAGCTCAGCCACCTTCAGGGCTGTGAAGATGCAGTTATCACTGCCCATGGGTGGGGACCTTGGTCCCACTGTCTCTATTTGGGGGCTCATGGGCTTCCACTTTCCAAACACCACTTCCCATCCAAGGTGTTTTTCTCACCACATGTGTCATATACCGCCCTTGTATGCTGTCTTGTCTGTCTTCCAGCCCATCCTGCCTCCCCAAATATACCTACTATCATTCCCCAGCATACAAATCTCACCTTCACAAACAAGGTCAATGTGTTCCCAACATGGATTTCACACCAGACATAACTGTCCATTTTGCACCCGCTTACAACTGTATATATATATATATATATATATATATATATATATATGTATATATATATATATATATATATATATATATATGTGTGTGTGTGTGTGTGTATAGATAGATATATGCAATGTTTTCTCAAACATATCGTGCAGTAAATTTATATATATATATATATATATATATATATATATATATATATATATATAGTTATAGTTATATATATACATACATATATTACTTATTACTTCCAATTACCACTGTCATGGCAACCCACTACTATAAATTACTACATCACGTGGGAATTGTCCCTTTCCCTTTCCTGTATGGAAGACATCCTTCCTGTGTGTGGGCAGCAGTGTTACAGACAGCAGGTAGCAATACCTCTTACTACAGGACTTGCAGACACAAGCCAACTACATATTTGTATAAGGTTCCAGACCTACAGACAGTCTGAGTATTGTTATATGCATTGAATACCAATAGTTTTACAGGGTTTGTGTGTACATGCTAGTTTTGCATGGAATGGCATCTGTCTGCATAGCTCTCAACTGTGGGCTTATCCACATGATGGCTAGAGGATTGGCTGTTATGTTTTGTCTGTTCACCACACAGGTCTTGTCTCTGATATATCAGTGGCATTCTCTCTGAGTGCTGTCAGTACATGGCAACATCCATTTGTGTTTCTGACTTCATATTCTGAAGTAAGGGTGTGTTGCCACCAATCTTGTAACACCAGGCTTTGTCCAGATGTCATGCAGTAAGAGGTTGTTAAGTAGTGTCCTATCATTAATTAGTTCTGGCATTCCTGCTATAATTCCAGTCATGTTGTGGACTCCCACACAAAGTGTAGGGTACATATATATGAGGGCTACAGCTGGAAAAAAAATTGTGTCCTTGTATAATCCAGAGGTCAGTGTAAAACACTGTTATATGCCCTTGTAAGACATTTTATGAGGGAGGGGTATGAATTGTTTTTAACATAGGCTGTTACAACATGTGAGGGATATCAGTAGTAAGACACATGAAGGTATATGGCTATACATTTTCATACATTTTACCATGGGAACAGTAGTGGTCTATGGCTTACTGTCTTACACACAGTTCTGTTTGTCAGTGTGATAGTGATGTTTTAAGTTAAGCATTGTTATGTAACAGATACATTTTCATTGTGACAACTTAATTCTTTTCCCCCTAGGGGTTGAGTACAGAGTGTAATTGGAGGCTGATAAACTACATTTGTAATTAATAAGTGTTGATTGATTCTTATCTTCAAGGCAAGTGTTTTTGTACTGTTGTACTACTTGAAGGCCTTTGCCTGGACACCAACATATGTTATGTTTTCAGATAACTGTATCAAATGTTTCATTTGAGAGTTGCATTACTCAGTTATTATGTATTTCAAATACCTAACTGCTATATGAAATGGCATATACGACTGAAATAGTACACAAATAAACATTTTGATGCATGTAAACTTGTGTGCGTTGTCATACCATTTGACTTGTCTGTGGGTATATGTTTCATGCAATAATTGTCTTTTGTATGAAAGAATCAAACACTGGCCATTTTAAAAGGTGGCAGCTGTAAGAATACTAGCTGTTTGATATGCTGTGCACCCACTAAATATATCTTCTTATACATATCTATAAATAGTAATATAAGTATATGTGTATGTATGTATATATACATATATATCTATATATATATCTATCTATATATGTATATATATATATATATATATATATATATATATATATATGTATATGCATATATATGTGTGTGTGTGTGTGTGTGTGTGTGTATGCATCATTGGAATGTTTAATGCTTCCAGATTGTACATTTCCTATGGTAGACAGACTGTTCTGCATGATATGTTATTGATATCATCCTGACATCATACAGCTGAGATGGATTACTGTTAACTTGTTGTGGCTATGTTGTATGGAATCCTGGGTATGAGACTTGCAAGCATTGGTTATTGTGTTGCAAGGCAGATCTGTTCACCTGCGGAGGAGGAGATGATAATAATTTCAAGAGGTACTTATACTGGGCCCCTTCACCCCCATTAACAGTGCCTTTGGTCAAATGTTTTGCAGTGAGAGGTGTGGATCCAATGTGCAAACACAATACACATTTATATATCTATATCTATATCTATATCTATATCTATATATATATATATATATATATATATATATATATATATATATATTGTTTTTGTTGTTTATATATATATATATATATATATATATATATATATATATATATATATATATATATATATATATATATATATATATATATATATATATATATATATACATATATGTAGACATATATATGTATATATATATATATATATATATATATATATATATATATATATATACATATATATATACACATACATACATACATCTACATATATAAATACATTTCCCCTACTATTGAATGACTGTCCTGGATGATATGTTTGAGAAAACATCAAATTTATTTACATCTGAAATGGCTTGGTAGTAAATAACTTTGGCTATAGTGTGCAGGGTCCTGGGTTTGAGACTTGCAAGGGCTGATTATTTTACTGCTGGGCAGAACAGGGGCTGTTGAAGACAGAGTGATTAAGGCACTTTAAAGCAGTTGTAAGTGGGTTTGCGTGGACGTAAGCAATGCTTAAATGAGCTTACCTTAGCTTACGCCTGCTTACGGCCACTTAAACCTGCGCTAATTTCAAATAAAGAAAAGAAAAAAGGGCGATAGGAAAGTGGTGAAATTGGGGCAAGCATGGGGACAAACAAGAGGAGAATCAGGTAAGGATGTGCAGGATGTGTGCAGGAAAGGACTATAACTCTGAATTTATTTCGCAGCAACAGCTGCTTTCAGTGTGAGCAATTTAGAATTTGAAGCCTCACACCCTACAAGAAGGTGTGTTGGCATCATGCAATACAGATGAATGGTAGGATTAGATTGTGTGATGGGTACTTGTCTCTTGGTGAAATGTAGAGCTATGTATGGGATGTGATTTTTTTTGTGGGACAGATGCCCTTTTTTTAAGGTGAGAGTGGAATGTTAAGGAAGGATTATAGATAAGTGTGGCTAGGGATTTGGTAGGAGAAGTTGCATTTGCAGACAGACAAGACAGACTAGACAGCAGATGGGGTGGTGTATGACAAATGGGGGGTAAACATCTTGATGGGGAGGGTGGTTGGGAATCCGAGGCTCATGAGCCCCCCAGATGGTAGTACTGGCACTGATGTCCCCACCCAGTGGCAGTCACCAATACTCCTTCACAGCCCTGAAGGTCGCTGTGCTGGGGTCTGGGCTGGAGGGGCCACCTGCCTCTCTAGCTGTGTCAGCCTGCCTTCCACCTTGTGCAGGTGGTCATCCAACTCCATCTGGAGGACACTATGCACCATGCCACAGACCTCGTCCCAGGTGACAACATCCTCATCGCACCCACTTATAGGGGGGCGATTCCCATCCCCTGCAGTGGTTCCACCCAAGGGTGGTGCAGGACCAAAAGATAAGGGAGGTCTGGGTTGAGTCCCAGAAGTGCTGGGACCTGGTGCCTCAGCTAGGTGGGGTGGGTGAGGTGGATCCGCTGGGATCTGCCTTCCCATATGTGCTATGGTGTGGAAATTAACTATGAATATTGGTTAGTCATGCACAACACATTACACCATTAGTCAAAATAGCATGCATTGATATTCCCATTTACCCAAAACAGTGCAATTATAACAGTGCCATAGCAAACAGAACCCATGCATATATGAAATGGCATTCTGGGTTGCAACAGCATGCCAGTTAGTGGTATGTCAGGCAGGCAATAAAATTATTATTCAACGGGGAATATTAGTATGCACACAGTTTAAATAATGATAAACCAAATGGAAAAATGGTCACAACAGTAGAGGTTTATTTAGGAACATACCCATGTTGGTTTCAGTGTGATGGTTGGATCCGTTGAGTGGTGGGGGAAGAGAACAGATTCAATTGACAACTGCTATTAAGTATATTTGTCAGTACACTACTATTCACTATTCTACATTCTGACCACACTTATACTCTACCTAGGCCATGGGGCTGCTACAGCACACCAACAGCTGTAGATATCAACTGAGCAATTGTACCCTTATTTTAGTTATACACATCAGACCTGTTTCTATACCAATTTCTTTACCTGTGGGCCCTGTGCAGATGAACTGTGTGCACGTTACATTGCTGTTTTTACACATATTCCAGATTCACATATTAGTTGCAGGCTCTGGAGTGTGTGTTGTGCCTTTCACATACATCTACTGTGACATTCTCTGTGTTCAGGTTTCTTGGTGACTGGGGAAACTATCCTTGACAGTGTGACACTTGAGGGGCTTGTCTGGGCCAGACTGCAGAATGTGTATGTCTAGCTTGCATCTATTTGTAGGACTGGGGCTGCTCAACACAGCAATTGTACGCCTTTCATAGTTATATACATCATACTAGTAATTCTATTCAGATTTCCTTACCTATGTGCCCTGTATGAAAAATGTTTTGGGTTGCAGTACATTACTTTTTCTGTTCAGATTGCAGTTTACAACTGTAGAACCAGATTGAGATGTTAGTGGTGGCCGGTGGATTCGAATTGTGGTGTGTGTGAAAAAGTGAACTACAGGCCTAGTTCTTGTCAGACTGAGCTACTGAGGAGGTGTTGCGTGCTGTTTGTGACATTTCTATCTAGCACATATTTCGTGCACAGTACTTTTATTATGACATGTTGCATTATTTGTTTCCCATTTTCAGTACAAATTATGCATACACAACAGACATTGGTGTCACTGTTTGTGAAACATGTGCACATTAACTGGATTGCACATTTGACTGGTTTACAACTACATACTGCAATTTAGATTCCTGAATACACAGTTTAGGTTTTAAGTCTACACCTGTTAGCTTTATACATTTTTCAGTACATTCACAGCTACATATGGCAGAAATGGAAAGGTTAACACAGGACAATGCTGGCAGACAAACAAGTAAAGCACATTCTGATGGGAATATGTACTGTTGCTTTTTTCAGTTATTTGACATGCCCATTCTAAAGTATGCAGACAAGCAGTGCTTAATCAGTTCACCTCAGTTAATGCATTCTGCAGGACATACACATTTCTATTTTTCAGGTACAAGTGAGATGGCACACACCAGTGTTTGGGATCACCTTTATTAGTTTTGACATACATATCTGTGTATGACTCAGAACTCCACTATTACTATTCCTGCATGATCTGCACAGGGGAATGCTTTTCATTTCTAACTGTTATAGTAGATCTGACATGGCACTTTCTTGGCAGGTTCACTCAGACACTCTCATACATATTCTAATATTCCTCTCCTGCATATTGTACCTTGTTTACTACTGATGTCTGTATTACACATCAGCTGGGAATAATCCATTGTAATGCTGGCAGCGTGACACAGGCATTTATTCTTGACTTTTACAGCACAATTATATATACAGGCAGTACTACCATTGCTATAATTTTGATTTCTTACCACTAATAGTAGGGGGTATTTTGTACTCACCATACTGCTGATGCAGCCGGGCCAGTCACTGGGCATGAGCCTCAACATTCTGGGATGTCTACACAGCAGCTGTATGGGGAGACTTCACACATTAATCACACATGCACAGTCACAAGTTGAACTTTTTCCATACTTAGAGATACATAAGACTGCATACTTCAGACAGGTGGGACATCCTGCACTCGGGCTTCTTGGATCCACTGGTCCAAGACTTCACCCCTCATCTGCTTCAGGTCATTATGGTGGTAATGTTTCTGCTCACCAGTCTGGGGTATGGCAGTGGCACTGGTGAGATCGTGATCAAGCTGGTCCCAGGCCTCCGCTTTGTACTGCGAGCTCTGGTACTGGCCCTGCAGCAGCCTGCCATCATGATTTTTTACTAGGAGCCCAACTATGACACTGGACTCCTGGATGCCCCAATGTTGCGCTCGGAAGTGAACACCTTCACCAACACCAGACATTTTGGTCCTGCTGTGAGCAATCCCAAATGGTTATGGCTGTATTACCGCCTGTGCAGTTTAAATAGGGCAGTTGTCCCACACTTTTTTTTGATTGGCCGGTTTTAATATGCTGAACTATGCTTGGCTCTGTGCAGACCCGCATAGCAATGCTTAAACCATTTATGCACAGCTGAAAGCCAGTAAGCAATGCTTACACTAGCAAAGGATTGCTAAAATCTATTTTTTCATTACATTTATAAATTATTTTTTACATTTATGATTTACATATTCCCAACCCTACTGTACTATGCGTGAGCCATATGATTGATGTCTATCCTTCAAATTTTATTAAATAATTTGTCAGAGGGGGGATTTGAACCGAACATGTTATATATGCTAAACCATGGCAGTACCACAATGCTACAGCAGCTTGATGACATTTTCTATCACAGTAGCACTTGTCTATCATTTTTAGGATTTCAGCCAGGCTAAGCATAGCGGCACGCCATGCAAACAAGCTGCGCACTGCTTAAATTTCCGATTTATTTGATGAAAAAAAATACAGTTTTTTAATTTTTATTGCTTTCCTCTTGCTCAACTGCTTTTCAGTGTCTGTGGACACTCGTTTACTATATAATATTAGAGCCAGGCTCTAATATTATATAACTTGCCACTCATCTGTGTCACAAAGTGCCGTATGGCACTTTCTGAGCAAAGGAGGCATGTTACATGTGCAGGCACTGCTGACATACATCCCTCTGCACTCGTTCCTGGTTCGTGTCCGTTTAGATTAAATAGCAGATTGCCTTCATGCATATTCATAGGTTCATAGGTTCATAGGTTCATACTAGGCTATCTGCCCGAGGGCATTTACAAGCCTAGCCCATAGTTTTGTGGCTTACACCACCCCTTTAGTATGGGGAACTATACCCATTATTTTGCTGTGCCCTGTTGAGCAGTGACACTGAGGTAATCCCTGGGGTATATCTGCGATCTCCCATCCATTGGTCAAGATTTCTCTTGAACAAGGCCAGCAAGGTGCTCTGCCTCACATATACCGGGATTTTATTCCACAGCATAGGGAGTCTTTGGGTGATGAATCTATCCCTCCAGCACGTCCTATTAATAGCCGTGTCGAGGTTTAAGTCTCCCGCCCTTGTGGCTCTGACGGATCTAGATTTTTTGAGGTGAAGCATATTCATCAAATCTGGGTTTGACATGGCCTTGTATGTTAGGCAAAGGTCACCTCTGAGCAAGTGGTAAGCGACTGAATAGAGCTGGAGTTCTTTCAGTTAGGCAGCATAGGACAGATGTTTGAGACCCTTTATCCTTTTGGTGAGGAACGTTTGTGGCCTCTCCAGCTGCTGCAAGTGTCGGGTCAGATACATTCCGAATGGGGCATTGTACTCAATCATTGGTCTGATGAGTGATGAGTATAGGGAGACTATGACCTCCCTTGATCTAGATGAGAATCCCTTCATGATAAGGTGGGCAATGTAGAAGGTCTTCCTAACTACTTTAGCTACATGGGTGTCGAATGACAGACTACTATCAACCTGGGTCCCCAGGTCCCTGATAACTTCTTCTGTGCTCAGTGGATTGCCACCTATTTGGTAGCTAGGGGTAACCTTGTTTTTCCCGAAGGGTATGACTATGCATTTTTTGGCATTTAACTTTAGGCCATGGCTCTGGCACCAGTTATCCGTTTCTGTGAGACCCTTCTGAAGGATATCTGTGTCAGATGTGTTTTCTACTATGGCGCCCAATTTTCAGTCATCTGCAAACTTTGTCAGCCATAAACCTCCTGTGTTTGCTTGTACTTCGGAAAAGTAGATGCCAAACAAGAGTGGGCCCAGGACTGAGCCCTGTGGTACACCACTTGTGACAGGCTTTGAGTCTGACATGGCGTCAGCAACTCTGACCCTGTGGGTTCTGTCACTCAGCCAGTTTGCAACCCATCTTGTGATGTATGGGTTAACATTTAAGCTGATGAGTTTTTCAATGATACCTGAGTGGGGTATTGTATCGAAGGCCTTTGCCAGATCGAGGTAGGCTGTATGGACTGCCTTTCCCTCATCAATGGCTTTGGTGACTGTTTCAAAAAGTCAACCAAGTTTAGAAGGCATGATCTGCCTTTGACAAAGCCAAACTGGGATGGATCCAAAGTCTGCAAATTCCCTATGTCTTTATTTATGAGGTCCATTATGATCCTCTCCATGGCTTTGCAGATAAGGCTTGTCAAGCTAATGGGTCGGTAATTTCCAGGGTCGGTGGAGGCACCGCCTTTGTGAAGTGGGACCACAGTTGCAGTGCGCCACTCCTGGGTACGTATCCAGAGGTAAGACTATGATTAAACAGCTGTCCTAGCTGTGGGTTTAATTCCTCGTTGAGTTCGTGGAGCACACAGCCGGGACACCATCAGGTCCCATGGATGCTGTGTTTTTTGCTTTGGAGAGAGCAGTTCTCACTTGGGCGTTGGAGATGTTTGGGGGGCTGCAATCGCTTGGTATAGATATCTCTCCTTTTGGGGGGGGAGGAGAAGTTTGCACTGAACCTGTCAGCCAGTATGTTGGCAATGTCTGTAAGATCAGTAATCTTCACATCATTTTGAACTAGTTCTGAGCATATCTGGGAGTTTCCTCCCAGGTTTCTAACATAGCTAAAGAAGGCCTTATGATTGTCTTTTGAGTCTTTAGCTATTTTTCTCTCAAAATTTGCTTTGGATGATTTTATGAGAGCTCTTAGTTTTTTACTTATAGTGATCAAGGGTGTCTTACCTTTTAAGGATTTTGCTCTATCTTGTAGTAGCTTCCTCCTTTTGTTGTAGAGTTTGTTTATGGCTGGGGTCCACCAGACTGGACGCATGCCTTTGGTACAAAGAGTCTTTGTTTTGCTTGGGATTGCCTTATCCATGCAGTCCTGCAGGTGCTGGTAGAAGGCATTTGTAAGTGATTCAGCGGCTTGAGTACTGTTTTCCGCCAGCTCGGGGGCCTTAAAGGAGACCACACTAGTCTTTAGAAGTGTGAAGTCGGCTTTCGAGAAGTTCTTTACTGTGGTCTTTTTTATTTCAGGTGGGGGTGGGATGAGGACCTCCAGCGAGATTAGTTTGTGATCTGATCTCACCAGTGAGGGGTATACTTCCGGTGTTGAACATTGCGCTCCCATGTTCGTGATGATGAGATCAAGTATGTTTTCTCCTCTTGTGGGGATGGTGACTATATTCAAGGAGCGCTGCTATTCTAAATGGACACGAACCACTCCGTGCAAGAATAGTCTTATTCTTGCATGGAGCTTCATGAATCCTGTGATCTAATAAGGGACACAACAGTAAATAGCATAAATGAAAGTATTTAAACAGCAAAACAATATCAAATTATACATAAGGCTAACATAAGAGATAATTACAAATAATATATTAATATAAAATCATAATAATAAATATAATTAATAAATAAAAGAAGATAAGGGGTGGAGTGAGAGAGAATAAAAGAACATTAGTAACTTCACAGATAATATAACTGCACATACTACTAATACATACTTCTAGATATGTTAGATTTCACTTGTGAGAACACTGACTGCTTATATTGTATAGATGATGTTGCATGTACATAGCTCTCAACCTGTTAGCAAGGGACATTATGGGCCAAGCCATACCAAATGGTGGTACACAGGCACAACTACAGGGAACATTTTTACATATTGTGCTCATACAATAGTAGCAAGGTGTTCTGATAACAGATTTGTCATTAAATCACATTCCAAGTCATGTCATATATCTACAAATCAAAGGACCAGACATATGGGGCAGTAGTTATTACATTCTGCAAAAATTGTGACAGTTGAGAGGTATGATCATGTACACTATTTACACTGGACAGCTGGCCATTTCTCAGTTGGCTCCCATGGGATTAGAACCCACAAGCAGTGGCTACAGGAATAATGTGCACTTTATTTGAATATAATGAATTATCAAAGCAGCATCTCCTTTAAAACTTTTATTGAGACATGTGTGAAATAGTGCACTTTCACACATGCATAGCTGTGTCTGGTGTTGGATTGGAACCCACAAGCAGTAACCATAAGAATAACAAGCACTTTATTTGAAAACGTTACTTATCAACCATCTCTTTTTACACTTTATTGCTTAATGTCACTTCATATCTGCCATTTACACATGTATGACTGTCTAGGACTTCTGTTAATCTACCTGTATACCTTGTTCATTCACTGAGTGCTATCTACAGCATATTTCAGAAACAATTATCAGAACACAATCTTGACCCATAATCTGGGTATTGCACTTACATTTACTTCTGACATTTGTTGGTGCATTATTTAGTAGGTCATATACAACAGTTGGGTGGTGTTGGATTAGAACACACATGCAGTGAATACAGGAATAATGAACACTTTATTTGAAAACATTACTTATCAAAGCACCAGCTCCTTTTAAGCTTTATTGATAATGTTGCTTCAAATCTCAGTCATATTACTATTTTATGTTACTTCCTTCTTTCTCACTGTAAATATCAAGCATTTTTAATTCTTCAATATGCTATTCAGTTTGTACGCAATGCTAATGGACTTACAGTGTTCACTCAATGTATACATTGTCACTGTTTTATACTATTATAAGAACTGTCTTCCAGATGGAATGTAACTAAGGTAATTGGTCTTGTCTTTCACTAGACCAGTCAGCTTTCAGTTTTTTTATATTATAATGGTATTAATTTTTGTTACTATTCTTTTTCATTGTATTATAAATTTTTTTTTACTAATAAATCTTGTACTAACAATGGAGCTTTTCTCCTCAGGCCTCTGCTGAAAATGGGTTACATGCCTGGTCGGACTCTCCCGGTAAACAAATGTAAAATAAATAATAAATAAACCTGGCATTTAGACACATGGATAGCTGTCCAGGACTTCTGTTAACTTACCCATATACCCTGTTCATTTGCTGAGTGCAGTCTACAGCATATTTGAAACTAAATGAGCAGAACACAGGGTTGAACCGTCATCTGGGTATTGCACTACATTTATTTCTGACATTTGTTACTACATTAATTATTCATTCACATGTAACAGTTGACTGGTATCATATTAGAAGACACAAGCAGTGAATACAAGAATAGTGAACAACTTTATTCGAAAATATTACTTATCAGAGCACCATCACCTTTGAAAATGAATTGATTAATGTTGCTTCAACTCTGGCATTTAGACCATAGATAGCTGTCTAGGACTTCTGTTAACTTACCCATATACCTTTTTCCTTTATTGAGTGCAACCTACACCACATTTCAGACAATGAGCAGACCAGAACAGTGACTCTTAATCTGGGTAGACCACAACATTAAGTGATGGTTGGAAGCTATGCTACACAGTGCTGCATGCTTACTTGCTTTATCATTTCAGATATGCACTGACACATTGATGAAGATGTAGGCTGTCCCAGGTATTTCATACCTGACTGTTAGGACTGCAAAATCTGTCTTTACTTTACTGTACTATTAAGTTATACATTAAGTTATTACTTTGAAGATTTTCTTACTTACCACATGCTTGCCTCATCCTGGCCAGATGCCCAGCATGGGACTGTATGTTGTGAGCCGTCTCTTCTGCAGCTGAGGTAAGAGAAGCAAACCATTATGCATACCAGTTTTGCACATATTCAGCTTGTATATTTATAAATTACTGGGAAACATACTTACATATCTGGGCGGTGCCCCATCTCTAGCATCTTGGACCTAGATGTCCAAGGTTTCCCTCTTCCTACATTTCAGGTCATCATAGTGGTGACAACACTGCTCACCAGTGTGGGGTGATACCGGTAGCACTGGTTAGGTCCCTGGACAAATGATCTCAGGCCTCAGACTTGCACTCTGAACCCTCATGCTCACTCTGCAGCAGCTGGAATCTTTTTCTCTCAACCAGGAGTCAGATAAAACTTTGGACTCCCGCACACCCCACTTTTGCACCCTAAAATGTGATCCCTTTTTGATTCCAGCAGCCATACCCACAATCAAGGTCAGGCTGCAAGGAATGATGTGAAATCCTCACCTATTGGCCTTTATATAGGCTGCATTCCTGCCCTTGCATGTCATACTGTAACTTTCAAAAAAGTGCCACGTCACTTAGCATCATGCAAACTCACAAATCCATGTTTAAGCAAAGCTTAGCAATGCACAGCTTTTCTAACTGTTTCTAAATGTGAGAATTATTTAATTTAAAGTAAACTAGTGTTTCAGTCACCTAGAACAGATTCACAGCACTGCATGTAAAAAGCATTGCTATCCAGGACCTACTGCACAGTAGGTCATGACTCAACCTATCTAGCCACTGGATAGTGAAGGGAACTGGAATATCTGCATATATACTGAGAAAGTGCCTGTACGTGTAAACCAGCTTCACTGAGTGAGTTTGAGCATTGCTAAGCACAGCAGACTAACAACAGTTGAATTTGTCCAGTTTCTATTTTTAGCTGCGTAGCTGATGTGTACTGCTTAAATACGCCTTGCTATGCCTAGCTAAGCAATGTGCCACATCGTGCAAACAAGCATATGTAAAAAAATATTAATATTGAATGCATCTGGTTTCTATTTCTAGATGTCTAAGTACACCCTGCTACACCTAGCTAAGCAATGAGCCACACTGCACAAAAAAATAAAAAATATAAAAAATTAAAAATGATAAATTATTAACATTGACTGCATCTGGTTTCTATTTTTAGATGTCTAGCAGATGTCTCATGTATATCTGTGCAAAACTAAGAATAGCTAACCAACGCAATGTACTGCACAAACAAGCACATAAGTATAAAAAACAAAATACATTTCAGTTTAATGGCATAAAATGTCTTGTACACCTTTTGTTCAGAGTGGGTGAGCCGAAAGGTATGTGGCTGCACTGTGAGTCATTTACAGATTCAATGTCTGTCTTGCTGTGAACTCCCTTAGTCTCACACCATAATTAGTATGTATGGCACTCTCCTGAGGGGGAACCATGCCCATGTACATGGAAACATTCCATGTAGGCTCTACACAGGGCCTACATGGACTTTATTGAGTCCTAGGGCGGGCTTTCCTTGAAAAAAGTTTTACTAGGAAGTTGAAGTCAAACTTTGAAGAAATTTTCTTTATATGTAGCTTTCCTTTCAAATGAGGTCCTCTTACTGTGAAATATTACTAGGATTTCTGATGTGACCAGCTTAACTTGTACTTATGCTGGTGCTGGTGATTAGCAAGCAGCGAATTTGAGGGATTTATGTTATTAATTATCTGACTACCAACTATTAACAGTCTTGACTATAGTTTCTTACCAGCACACACCTGTGAAGTTGCTTTCCTTCTCAACTTCCTTTTCTTGTTCTCTTGAATACATTTGACCATAGTGATTGTCTCAATATCATCTATTATCCATTTTTCCAAGTAATTATAGCTTGAAATAGTTAATATTGCCAATGTATGTTCTTTACTATGATACATACGACATTGCATTTATGCCTGTTGATTTGTAACATTTATCACATTATTATGTTTGTTGTAGGGCCTTCTAGCCCAGGTCATGCCTGAAAAGGGTTTTTAGATGAATGCATTTATCAGGGTAAATAAAGGAAGACTTAAAGATCAAAGCACTGAACTCTTGGTATAAAAATCTAAACAAATGAAACCTACTGACAGCAAATAACTGGCAATATCAAACAGTTAAGCAAAATTGAAAGCAAACATAGACTAGAATTCACACAACCAAAAAAAAGTCCACATTGTCATTATTGCAGTGGCAGCATACAGCCTGTCCCCCACTGCCATTTACTATTATACCCAGACTCTGCAGTTCAGCAGCCATAGTGCAAGCATGGATTTCTTAATTTAAATGAAAATAGCCACTGTTGGACACAAAAGAGCTTCTACATACAGGGATTTTAAAACCACACTGTAGCCCACAAGGATTTGATGGTTTGGTCTTTGAAATAATAACATGCCCTCTGCTTGTAGCATTTCACCAATGACCCAAGTTCACTTAGTACCTTAGAAGTTGTAGCAGTGGTGATAACGGACAGTTGGGAATGGAAGAGTGAGTAACAAGTGACCGGCTTGCCCTTGCTAGCTGGAGGGGGACAGGTTGTTTGCTGTCACATGAATCCTTAGTGATGATTTTATAAGTACGGAGGCAAGTTGGTTTCATATAGATATTTGACAGCAAAAAGAATGTGTGAACTTCTTATGGTGTCATCATATGTGTGAAGACATGCTACTGAATGGGGGAGATGGCTACAACAGTGTATCACAAAAACAGATAAAATAAAATAAAATAAATCCTACATTGTTGTGATAGCAAAAATAATGTGTAAGCTTCCTATGCTGTCATCATATGTGTAAAGGCATGCTATGGAATGGATGAGATGGCTACAACAGTGTGTCACAAAAACAGATAAATTAAATTACAATAAAATAAAATGCATCCTACATTGTTGCTGTATTAAAATCTGTAAGAGCACTTCCATCTAGTCTTTCTACTTTGAGAAAACAAGTAAAGCATCAAGTAGGTGTTCTAAGCCCAATGCTCGTGAAGCCAAGAACAGAGCTCTACGGAATGCTACTGTTTATTATGAATGGGACAGTCAGCTGGTGTCCTACCTTTACTGCTTCTGTTTTGCAACACAAGTAGTGTACTGCCCATGAGATAAAAGAAGCATTTATTTTTAATGTGTATAATCTGTCTGCCTGTCATTGTTTGGGATTATAGCAGAGGAGTAACTTGATGGAACTAAGCGTCATGCACTGCCAGTCCCTTGTTTAGTTCTGCTGGTACTTTTTCAAAGAATTCAACAAGATAGAGCAGTCATGATCTACTCTTGACAAAATCATAAATCCATTAGTTTCCCCAAAACATGTCAAACAATATTTGATCTTTCATAAAATAAATGCATTATATGGTTCCCTATTACATCCTCGAAGACGCACTTATCCGAATATGTAAATGCCGACACGTCTTCATTGACCTGTGTAAACATTGATCGTCCTGAAGCGTGAAATCTGAAACATCGAATCATCATGGTTGGCCCTTCCGTGGTATAGTTCCGTAAGGTAAGTGTGTGATAGTTACAGACATTAGGGTTAGGGTGCGGGTTAAGGTAAGTGCATAGATGGTAATGTATGTGAGATTTAGTGTAGGGTTAGATGTAGGGTTTTGTTAAGTGTATGTGTGTGGATTATTTATTTTGTTTGGGTATAGCTTGTTAAGGTAAGTGTGCGATAGTTACGGACCTTTGGGTTAGGGTGTGGGTTAACGTAAGTGCATAAATGGTGGTGTATGCAAGTTTTAGTGCAGAGTTAGAAATAGTGTTTAGTTTAGGGTTAGACGTAGGGTTTTGGTTAATGTATGTATGTGTTTATTTAGTTTGTTTGGGTAGGTAGTATGTAGCGGGTGGTGGGGGTGAGAAAACTATGATGGTTCGAGCTTTGGAATTTTGCGGTTTAGGGCATTCGGTGTATTCGTGGTTTGTGGAATATATGTCGGTGTTTATGTATTTGGTTACTAGGGCTTTCAAGCTTTCATTATAGACCCCATTATATTTCACTTGTCCTCTCCTGTATGTCATTAATAACTCTGTACATTTTATTTATAGATACCTGCTCTACCCATAATCCTGATTGTTGACTTGCTGTCTTGAAAGAATTATTCACTTATTTCTGACATATACTGCTGCATTGCACTAGTCACATGTATTTTGCATTCCATACGCAGTGTTTATTGCTTGACCAGTTACTAACTAACCTTTCCTATCTCATTTCATATATACATAAAATATCAGTGATCAGGAATTAACTCTGCTGCTAAAGTGCACATCTGTGCAGTTGAGACAATGTGATTGAATAAACAGAAGCTTGATGGATGCGCAGGATCAATACATTACCAGGGATGCAGAATATGCCTTCCCAGGTATTTAGCTAGCTTGGCATTAGAATATAAAATTAACAGGTGATGCAGGAGCTTCCCTGCCCTTCAAAAATCAATGTTTTTAACTTAACATGGTTAGGGTTTATCTATATGGGCATGCACACCAACTGAGAATCAAACCAGAGAACCTCTTGCTGTGAGACAACAACGTTAACTGGTGCACCACTGTGCCAGCAATACAGTATTAAAATAAAGTGATCAAGCTTTTTGTTGACATCTCGATAACTACGTAATAGCCTTCAGTCATAGTTTGTTCCAGTTTATTCAAAACTGTTTCATACGTAAATGTCTTACAAGAGTAAATTTTAAGTTTAGCTTATAATTTTGTTTTGTTATTGTAACATATGCCAGAAGAGCAGATACTTTAAATGGAATGTTAATCCACTGAACACTGGTATCAATAGTTATATTTTCTATGTTGTTATTAAATAATAAGTAATTAAAGATAGACCACATAACACAGTTGGAGGAAAAATTAGTTTAGTGCCCAGCAAAGAAATTATTGATGAAGGAGTGTGCTCATATCTTAAAAAAAATGTTTGCATTACTATACTTGGCTAGTAACAATAGATTTGCAGCTAATACATATCTTTTAACATTTTCCAAGCTCCATTTTGCCATCAAAATATGGAACATGTTGGCATGAATAGCTGTCCACAGATATTCTGAATCAAACAAGCTTCAGATACTGTGGTTAGTCCATTATTGATTGAACAGACCAGGCTTCAAAGGTATCCCACCATAATGGCAAGTGTTGGTCTTGTTTATAAGGGTATTAGATATTGGCATAAAAAATAATCAGTAGCAAATGCACTGTACAGCTTTAGTGGATACTCAAGATGTACAGTAAACTCAAAATTAGTCACATGTACTTTACCAAGCTATCTTATTAGATAACAGTCATTTATAACTCCAAAACAAGTTATAACTGGTACTATAGCCAAAATGTTGAACTAATGTTGACTAGAGTAAACAAATCTGCCTTGAAAGATATGATATAAACTTGACATGCACAAACAGAGCATCCAGAAAAGCTCATACTGAGGGTATGACAATACCTCCTCAATGCTCACAATAGTGAAAAATACCAATATACTCCTTGCATGACTTCACATTGTCACTAACACCACTTAATTAGACATATTTGCATGAATTCGTTCAGTTTGCATTATTATTCTCCCCAGTATACACTGGTATGTTTTAATATATTAAGGAAAGAATTATGTGGGTTAACAGCAAGCTCAAAAGTTGTAATGCCACCAGGTAATCTGTGTACTTCAGCGTCTGGTAGTCGTTTCATATTAATTGCAACCTGGATTGGACTAAATGTAATATAAGTGGATTTGAGATGACATCCGCAGAAAATAGCCTGCATTATATATTGTAAGGTTGTAGTGAAGGGGGATGTGAATTTGGTAAGATATATTTTCATTTATTGTTAAAGTGAACCATTGTTTTGAGTCAGGGTTGGCAATGTGGTATTTATTTGAGTGTCAGTAACTACATTATAAAGCCACTTATACAGGAATCCCTGCTAACACACATTGTCCTTCTTAAGTGTTCAGCTTTTGAGCATGACCTTGTGTTTAAATATCTTAAGATAGAGGTACAGGTGGACGGCTTTCAAAACTTTGGCCATTTTATTTTCATAGCCACAAAGATAACCTGAATGTCTGTCTGTGATTCAGTCAATGAACAAAAAAAAAAATGGTTTGGCATCAAAGGTAATGAAATCTGTCATAAAGTTTCAATACCTGACTATATAGTGTTTGTGTATCATAAAGCTATATCCAGTTTAAATAATTCTAGTAGAAGATTAACCATAAAAGGTAATTGTCCTGCACTCCAAAATTTGATTTCCATGACTAAAATTCATTATTTGCTTCTGAGTTGTGCTCTATCTATTTATGTGATCTGTAATACATGCTTGTAAAACAAAATGCATTTGTGCTATGGCCCCCCTCATCTGGATAAGCAAAAGATATACTCTTCACTTCTCTTACAGACATGACGGAGGTTGCATCAGTCCGTCTCTTTTTGGTACATGTTCTCACTCACTTATTATAATAGTCATGCCTTCAAAATTTACTGTTACTTTGTGGCCGCAGTTGTATTCTATTAGTCTTGTATGATGTGTTTAAAATTTGCTATGTAAGATAATATGTATTTCCTTTTTTCTGGTAGATACTGTTTCAAAATGCAAAGTATACCATTCTATAAGCCTAGTACATTTGTCAGAAGGAATGTTCCTCAAAGTACAAGTGTTTAATTTTTCTATATTTTTAGTAGAATCTCAAAATACTTTTTTTCATGAAGATTTGCTATTAAGTTTACAGCTGTGATGCAAATTGTATGACTTATTTTATCTCTTTATACAACTTTAGCTGGAAGAGAGGTATGTTCATCTCTGTCTAGGAGTAAACTGATACTAAGAATTATGCAGATTAACAGCAAGCTCAAGAGCTGTAATGCCACCAAGTAATCTGTGTTCTAACTTAATTTTCTTATTTACTCTTCTTGCCCAGCTCCTGTCAAACACCAAGTCTCCCCAGTTGGACTTAAACCCATTTTTCACAGCTGTGCAGGACACAATAATTTAGGTAATCATGAGGGCTCACAGCAATGAGGGCATTCATTATTTTTTCCCTAACATCACCCTGGGGTGCATGTGACCCGTAACACTGCTTGAGTCACTATGCCTTCCCCTATGGAAGCACATACTCCCATGCAAAGACTACCACCAGGTGAGTATCACTCACAGACACACACACACACACACACACACACACACACACACACACACACACACACACACACACACACACACACAAGGTTGTTAGCCCTCTCCTTCTACTGAAAGACTGCTACAATCCACATCTGACTCCAACCTTTCTCTTAGGATGGGCACACTCATCCCACTCATCCTATCTGTGAGGTGCCCAAGACTCAAATTAAACTTTGTAATTCAAGTGCACTTCATTGACAGTGAATAGATAACATTTAGAGCTCAGTTACAACATAACTCAACATACTTCTGCTTGCAATCTACTTCCAGAATCCATTCAGTTCATTTGTAACGACTCTCAAAGAAAATCAGGAATGGTATTCCAAGTTAAGTCAAGTCACTTATAGTTCCTAGTACATCCATATGTAGACCACTGGCACTCTGAGTGTCCATACTTGGGATCACGGTATTCCACAGCTTCCTATGTTCAAACCTTCTTAACATTCAGAAGGAGACTCCTATCTTAGTCACAAAGTTCCTTCTACATGAGAGAGAAATGTGCCTGCCATTTTGGGTTACATATCTTGCTGTTACCAACACCACAAAGGTAATTCACATTAAGCTGTCCTGTCACAAGTTTTGCTAACATATTTGGTGCTTTTTTCTTTTTTGAGTTAGGGCATCTTGTTCAATTTGCATATATTACATGCTTTTAACCCATACATTCATCATTTGCTTTTTTGAGTCATAAATGCAACACATTTTAAAGATGTTACATCCCGATTATAATTGAATATTCCTCATCACTGGTTTTAGTTTCAGTGGAGATGCAACAAATAACAGCAAAAATAAGTACATTTTATTAAAACCTGGATCCTTGGTACTAGGAAAAAAACATAACCATTTGTTACCGTTAACAGCAGTAAATATTGATTCCTTATACTATATCGCTTATCAAAGTAGTACTAGTGTTCACTATACCATCCATTTCCCCCTTTAAAACCAAATAGTTGTAAAATCTAATGTGTATATCATCCTTACCAGTCCTCTTATTAATTAATAATATATTTGTAATGCCATCAAGATTAAATATGTACTTTTACAGTATATCCAAACCCTTCCTGTTCTAAGCACTTACGTAGATCATGTATGCTCTCACTGCTGAAATACCCATTAGCAGAAAGTGTCATTAGCATGTATTTGTCATATTCTGTGACAGGTCCACATTCATCAAAATAGGAGCATCAATCAATGCATATATCAAGCTGCAATGCATCACATGACCAATTTAAATCCAATTCATTTTTTTATAGTGACTTGTTTAGTTCTTACATTTTTTATAAACATAGGAATATGACTTTTTGATACCAAATTGTGAAATCTATATGTAATGCAAACAGTTAAAACTATAAAATGGTTGATATTTTAGTCTATCTATGCATAAACAATCAAATCTGTATTTAAGAACATTTTAGTTCAATGTGTACTATCCATTTAGTGAACTGTATTTCATTTCTGTTGAATTTCAGTACAGTATGTGCATATAACATAATATCAAGAATAAAAAAAATGTCTAAAAACAACATGCTTTTGTGAATTATTATGAATCTGGGAATCCTTTTTCAAGCATAAATGCATTTGTAACTTGTCATGGTTTCTTGCATAATGTCTATTAGCAACTTACTAACATGCTGCATTTACTCTAAGTAAAGGTAGTGATTTTTAACCCATTTGCAAATGAATTTAAATTACTGCAGTTTTTGCTTTTCTCATGTACTTGTGGGCCTTACTTTCTGTTATACACTGCAAAGAAAAATAACATAATGTTATGTCATATGTTACTGTAAATATTTAAAGTTCTCATACCTTAGTCACTTGTCAGGCAAGCAGATTTATACTTCTTTATTTGTTGGTATTAATCTCATTCTAAGTAAAATATTTATATACATGCTAGTTAAAAATACGTAATTTGGGAGGTAATAAGAATAATCTAAAGACTTTAATCAAAGAATATTAAAAAGTTGAATAAACCATTTCCTATGACAGAAGTTAAAGACAAAATAAAGAAACGTAAAGAAAGTAAAGCTCTGGGGGAAATGGATTAATTCCAGAAATATTTAAGCTTTTCCTTCAGGAAGTTTTATCACTCTTTCAAAATTTTTTACAGAAACTAAACATATTCTTCCCACCTTCTTGGAATGATATGTTCTATTCTCATCTGTACTGAAAAGGACTAAATATTGATTCTAAATTATTTATGTCAGTGTTTGCAAACTGGAAAAATTTCTTCCGGATGTAAACCAAACAGGCGTTACTCTCTCTCTCTCTCTCTCTCTCTCTATATATATATATATATATATGTTTACACTCACACACACACATACAAACACAGAATGATATAAAAAATAATCTCATTGATATTACTTATT
Organism: Protopterus annectens; assembly: GCF_019279795.1. Taxonomy (NCBI): domain Eukaryota; kingdom Metazoa; phylum Chordata; order Ceratodontiformes; family Protopteridae; genus Protopterus; species Protopterus annectens. The sequence goes on from NC_056733.1 coordinate 382,689,131, forward strand.
CTAATTTGCTTAGACTTCAATAGAGCACTTGATTTAATAACTTGACCATACCAAAGTCTTAGAAGTGTATAAGTCCCCCATTGATTTTATTTTTCCATGTTAGTCTTTTATATTCTAACTTTTTTATCTATTAAACTAAATCTTACATTTTACAATTTCTTAGTATTAAAAACAGTAAAAACAAGAAGGTTGTCCTCTCTCCCTCTCTTTGTTTGCTTTGGCAATGTAACCAGTTTCCAATTATATTAAATTTAATAAAGATATAATAGGCTTTGATTTTGGAGATCAGTACTTAGCTAAGCTTCAACTATTTGCTGATGATATATTTTTCTGACTGTTAGTGATGTTGATTCATTTGTGAGTATTAAAATGCTTTATATTATTTTGAATTGATTTCTGAACTACATTCTGCTGTGATAAGGCTAATTATTATTAATAAACAAGATGCCAAAAACTTAAAGAAATCTTATAGTTAATTTAATTGGGGTAATAAATGGATTAAATATTGTGTGGTTACTCTTATAAATAATCTGTTATCATAGATATTGACTATAATAAAATCTTGGGGGTATTAATTGATATGACAGAATGAAAATTAAATTATTTTTCTGTTGCTCATATATTGACATTAATCAACATAATCATCTTACCCCAAATGTTACCTTCCATACAAGCTACTTCTCTAACTCCCTCTAAAAACATATCAAACTGTTTAATAATATGTGTTTGAAAATGTTATGGTACTATATAAAACCTAGGATAGCATTAGTCCATCATATTAGAGGTTGAATCAGTTTTTCAGATCTTGACCTCTACACAGCTGCCTCAGATATCAATACTATAGTCTTATCGTTGAACTATTGTTTGGCTAACTGGAACAAACTGCATGAAGCAATTTAGTTAAAACTATGTGTAATATATGACATCATACTTTTAATGTGTCAGTTGTTAAAATACTTTTTAAAATTACTAATAAACCAACTGATTCCTACTGCATAAATGATATTTTAAAGTTATATAAATATCCTGAGATAAAGGCTTTGTAATGCTCTATTTTTATATAGCTTTTACTCCAGAATGTATTGAAACTTCAAATGATAATAAAGTAGTTTTGAAAGTAGTGAACTGATTTATTGGAATATATTTTAAAGAAACCAAACTGCATAATATGGATTATATAGTACATAACTATGACTTAGAAATGGGCTACTGGATAACTGCCCAGGCTTCCAGATAGGCTACAGTACTAAATTTGAATTTGATGTCAGATTCTGCTAAAATGATTTTCCACCCATAATTAACTTTTTAAATAATTTAGAAATAAATACAAGAAATAGAATATCATACCTCTCAAATAAGTGACCCTTCTTTATCTAATATAGATATAAATATGATGGTCATTTCTTATTTTAAAACCACCTCTACATTATTTGTTTCCACCTGGAAATTATTTTACAAGTTTTTATCAAACCGCATAAATGTGAAATCCTATTTGAAAAGGGAAGTTTAGAATACTGGATGTGCAAATTATGAATTAAGGTAGACTGGTCACATCTAATATTTGTAATATAGTCACTCCATTCTGGGAACAGAGTCAAGCTTTTTTACATTATCGTTTGATCATCATTTCCTTTCGGCTGTTCCTGTTAGGGGTTGCCACAGCGGATCACCTGTTTTCATTGCTTCCTGTCCTCTGCATCTTGCTCTGTCACACCAACCACCTGCATGTCCTCTCTTATCACAACCATAAACTTTATCTTAGGCATTCCTCTTTTCCTGTTACCTAGTAGCTTCATCTTTAGCATATTTTTCCCAATATACTCAGCATCCCTCCTCAGCACATGTCAAAACCAACGTAATCTTGCCTCTCTGGCTTTGTCTCCCCGTCTTCCAACCTGGGATGACCCTCTAATATACTTATTCCTAACCCTGTCTAACCTCGTCACACCCAGTGCAAATCTTAACATCTTTAACTCTACCACATCCAGCTCAGACTCCTGCCTTTTTGTCAGTGCCACTGTCTCCAACCTCTATAACATAGCTGGTCTCACTACCCTCTTGTAGACCTTCCCTTTCACTCTTACAGGTACTCGTCTGTCACAAATCACTGCTGACACTCTCTAATTCCACCCACTCCATCCTGCCTGTACTCTCTTCTTCACCTCTCTTCCACACTCACCATTACTCTGAACTACTGACCCCAAGTATTTAAACTCATCCACCTGCGCCACCTCTACCCCTTGCATCCTCACCATTCCTCTATCCTCCCTGTCATTCACACACATATATTCTGTCTTAGTCCTGCTGACCTTCATTCCTCTTCTCTCTAGAGCATATCTACATCTCTCCAGGGTCTCCTCTACCTGTTCCCTACTCTCACTACAGATCACAATGTCATCTGCAAACATCATAGTCCACGGGAACTCCTGTCTGATCTCGTCTGTCAACCTGTCCATCATCACTGCAAATAAGAAAGGGCTCAGAGCTGATCCTTGATGTAAACCCACCTCCACCTTAAACGCATCCGTCACTCCCACCGCAGACCTCACCGCTGTCACACTACCCTTGTACATATCTTGTACCACTCTTACATACTTCTCTGACACTCCTGACTTCCTCATACAATACCACAACTCCTCTCTAGGCACCCTGTCATATGCTTTCTCTAAGTCTACAAAAACACAATGCAACTCCTTCTGACATTCTCTGTACTTCTCCATCAACACTCTCAGAGCAAACATCACATCTGTAGTGCTCTTTCCCGGCATGAAACCATACTGTTGATCACTAATCATCACATCCCTTCTTAACCTAGCTTCTATCGCCTGATAAGTCCATTTAAACAAAATGTTTAGTTTTGCCTATTGCTTTAGTTCATGGTTGTATCCAAAAATCTCAGAGTGCTCTTCTCTGGCGTTTCCTATATTTTGCTGGAAAATGTATTACCAGACATCAGAAAAGTGGATCTACGTTTTCCTTCACTAAATTTATAAATACTGTTACTGTTGTTTTTTAGACAGAATTAGATTCTAACAAAGTGAGAACAAACAAATTCACCACTGTACTTAACTGATGGTTAGAATTAATTTCTCTTTTAAATAAGTATTAGATTAATTTTGTTCATAGACAGAATAAATGTTTATAAATGTTATACATTATGAATATGATGTAGACATTTTTGCATATAATTTGTTTACGTGTGTTCATTTACATGCTATGTAATTTTCAGAATTAATCTGTTTTTTGTTAAAGACGTGTCAGTCTGTAAATTATTTATTTTGTACTCCAAATGTTACAATGGTTTTTAAAATAGTAATATTTAGTATTTCAATTCAGTGTAGCATACCATATTTTTTTGTAGTAAAAGAGTGAATTTTAACTTTTAGTTAACAAAAAGTATCTAAGCTCTCAAGTCTTCACATAGAAAGTCATGGGGGTCCCTAATTTCTTTTTCCAAGAAGTTTAAATATGTCACCACTTCTTGGAATTGATAATCCTTCCTGTTGGTTTTACAGTCTTAAAACTATATTTTACCTAGAGTCTCTGTGGAAAATGAGACTAGTGTGGCTTATAACTTATTTGTTTGAAGAACTGAAGGATGCTAGATTGCATGTTATCTTATTTCTTCATGAAACATTTTTTAAATGTTGCCAAAGCAGGCAGACACTGTCGTCTTACATTGATGAAACTTATGACATATCTGAATTTAATAATTCTGTGTAGAATTTTAACTAGTTATTACATACTGCATAGATTGAGACCAGCTGGCATAATTTTGAGGTCTTTGCCTCCCATGCCCAAGGTATAAGGTTCAATCATAACCTCTGGCCAGTGCCTGTGTGGATTTTGCATGTTCTCCCTCTGTCTCTGTGCAATTTCTCCCACCTCTGAAAAACATGCTGAGTGTTTCCATCTCAAACTCACCAAAGAATGGAGCTGTGAACAGCAGCACAGACTCTAGGAGGGTGGGTTGTACAGACCAACAGCTTTAGGCATCTACTGTGGTGTGCAATATCCACAAAATAAGCTACTGGCTGGCCAGTGTCCAGTTGCCCAGCTTGGGTTACCTATGATAGTGTTGTTGAGTGAAAGCTGAATGTAAAACCAATCAACCTGTCAAACATGAACTAAGAATTGATAGACTCAGTGTAGTTTCACAACAGGATGAAGCATGAAAGTGGGTGACATGATGTTAAGAAGGAGGCTGGACATCATATGTATCCAGGAGACAGGATGGAAGGGCAGTGCAGCAAAGTTAATTGGCTTGGGATTCAGAGTCTACTGCACAGGAGGAGGAGAAAGAGACTTCTGAAGGCAGTGAGAGATGTCATGAGAATTAATGACAGACCCATGGCAATCAGACTCCAGCCTAATGATATTCATAATCTCAGTCTGTGCCCCACAGCAGGGTAGTAATAGTGAGGAAAAAAGTGCATTCAGACAGCAGTTGCAGGACTTACTAGATAAAACAGGACAACATGAGAACACTGGAAAATATGAAGGTCTCTCCAAACACCATTATATTGGGCGACTTCAACTACCCAAACATAGACTGGGAGCATTACTCTAGCTCCAACACCCTAGCCCAAAGGTTCCCAGAATTCATAAACTCAAATGCTATGGAACAACTTGTTACCACTCCCACAAGAGGGGAAAACATACTGGACCTGATCATCACCAACATGGGGACTCTATGTTCCAGACCCGAAGTGTATCCCTCACTGGTAAGATCAGACCATAAACTGATCACACTGGATATTCACATCCCGACCCCATCCCCTGCCCAGAAAACCACAGTGAAAAACTTCTCTAAAGCAAATTTCACACTCCTCAAAACCGAGGTGGAATCCTTCAAAGCCCCCGGGCCTGTGGAAAATACAGCCCAGACCTCAGAATCCTTTATAAATGCATTCTATGAACACCTTCAGGAATGCATGGATCATGCAATCCCAAATAAAACCAAGACCCAATCCTCCAAAGGCAGACGTCCTGTCTGGTGGACCCCAGCCATAAACAATCTATACAATAGAAGGAGGAAGCTACTACATGATAGAGCAAAATCCCAAAAAGGGAAGGCATCTCTGATCAGTATTAGCAAAAAACTAAGGGCACTCATAAAATCATCTAAGGCCAGCTTCGAGAGAAAAATTGCACAGGACACTAAGGATAATCACAAGGCTTTCTTTAGTTATGTTAGGAACCTGGGTGGGAATTCCCAGATATGCTCAGAATTAGTCCAAAATGACAAAAAATACACAGAACCCACAGACATTGCCAACATCCTAGCTGACAGGTTCAGCAAACTCCCCACCAAAAGGGCAAATATATATCCCAGCAGAGTGCTGCCCCCCTGACATCTCAGATGCTCAGGTAAGAGCCGCCCTCTCCAAAGCAAAAAACACAGCATCAATGGGACCAGACGGTGTACCGGGCTGCGTCCTACATGAACTCCAAGAAGAGCTAAACCCAAACATAAAACTACTGTTCAGTCTCAGCCTTACTACAGGATATGTACCCAAAGAGTGGCGTACAGCAACAGTGGTCCCTCTCCACAAAGGTGGTGCCTCACCGGACCCTGGAAACTACCGCCCCATAAGCCTGACTAGCTTGGTCTGCAAAGCTATGGAAATGATCATCATGGACCTCATAAATAAAGATATTGGGGACCTACAGACACTGGATCCTACCCAGTTCGGCTTTGTTAAGGGCAGATCCTGCCTCTTAAACCTGGCCGACTTCTTTGAAACAGTCACCAAGGCCATTGATGAAGGGAAGGTGGTCCACACAGCCTACCTGGACCTCCCAAAAGCCTTCGATACAATACCCCACTCGGGCATTATAGATAAGCTCACCAGCTTAAATATAAACCCCTATGTCACTAGATGGGTTGCAAACTGGCTCAAGGACAAAACCCACATGGTTAGAATTGCTGGAGTCATGTCATACTCCAAACCAGTTACAAGTGGCATCCCACAAGGCTCAGTCCTGGGACCTCTCTTGTTCTGTATATATTTCTCGGAGGTACAGGCCAACACAGAAGGACTGTGGCTGACCAAGTTTGCAGATGACTGCAAACTGGGCACCATAATCGACTCTCCAGCCGACACAAGCATCCTCCAAAAGGGCCTCATAGAAACAGACAACTGGTGCCAGAGCCATGGCCTCAAGCTAAACGCCAAAAAGTATATAGACATCCCCTTTGGCAAAAACAAAGTGCTCACAAATTACCACATAGGTGGTAATCCATTAAGTACAGAAGAAGTAATTAGAGACTTGGGGACCCAAGTTGATAGCAATCTCTCATTTGACAACCACGTGGCCAAAGTGGCTAGAAAAACATTTTATATAGCCCACCTAATCATGAAGGGATTCACATCTAGATTAGGGGAGGTCATCGTGCCTCTTTACTCATCCCTCATCAGGCCCATAATCGAGTACAATGCCCCTTTTGGGATGTACCTTACCAAACACCTGCAGCAACTGGAAAGACCCCAAAAGTACCTCACCAAGAGGATCAAAGGGCTCAAACAGATGCCATATGCTGCCTGATTAAAGAAACTCCAGCTCTACTCAGTGGCATACCGCCTGCTCAGAGGCGACCTGTGCCTGACATATAAAGCCATGTCCAACCTGGAATTAAGGGACATGCTGCACCTCAAAAAATCCAAATCCCATCGAGCTACACGCTCGAGAGACTTGAACCTCAGCACTGAAATAAATAGGACATGCTGGAGGGACAGATTCATAACCCAGAGGCTCCCTTTACTCTGGAATAAAATCCCAGTCCAGGTTAAGCAGAGTCCCTCATTGACTCTCTTCAAGAGGAATCTTGATGAGTGGATGGGAGATCGTAGGTTTACCCCGGGTATCACTTCTGTGTCACTGTTAGACAGAGGCACAGTATACTAACCTCGAAAAAGGGCATAGCAAAATTAATTTAAAATGGGTGGCGAAAGCCAAACATACTCTGGCTAGGCTTATAAATGCCCTAGGGCAGATAGCCTAGTATGAACCTACGAACCTATGAACCTATGAGCATGAATTGGTGATGATAATGGGTGATCTGAATGCACATATCAGAACAGACAGAACAGGATATGAGGACTACCTGAGTCCACATGTTTGGGGAAACAGGATTTCTCTCTGGCAAATGGCTTGATAATAGCCAATGCATAGTTCAGAAAGGCAGATGGTCACAAGATCACATATAAGAGTGGCCAACATGCAAATTAGGTGGCCTTCTTCCTAATAAGGATAGTGCACTGTGGTAGAATCAGCAATTACAAACTCATTCCCACTAAAACAGTCAGCCCACAGAATAAACCACTGGTTTTCACAATCATCTACAAGCAGTAGGCAGAGAAGGCTCTAAAGTTAACAGAGACCAGTCAAAGACCTGGAAGTTGACTGGAGAGAAAGCACAACCATTCAAGGAATTCATCAGGGCACTAGCACTTGAAGAAGAAGATGAAATAGATGGAGATGAACAAAAATGGAAGTGCCTTAAAACAGCATGCATGTGGGCTACAGAACAGATATGTGTCTGATCCAGGTATGGAAATAAGGTACATAATGAAAGCTGGTGATGGAATGCAGAAGTCCAGTAAGTCAACAAAAGAAAGAAAGAATGCAGGAAAAAGTGAGAGATAGGAAAGACAGAATGGGCTAGGAAGGAATACTGGTTGGCTAACAAAGAGGCAAAGAAAGAATTTACAGTAGCAAATAACAAGGCATCAGAGACACTCTACTAGCTTCTGGAAAGTGCGTCATTAAATGACACAAAGAAACTATATCAGATTGCTAGGCAAAGGCAGAAAGATAAAGACGATATTCAGACACCTTTCAAAAGGGATGCCAGCAAAAACCTACTCACCAGTCCACAGGACATCAGACACAGATGGATGGAGTACTTTCAGCAGCGTCTGAATGAAGAAAACCCCATAGAAGCTGTACTAGCCCAGACACAGTCCATGATGATAGAAGAGGAAGGTGCCCACCATAGAAGAAGTAAGAACAGCACTAAAGAAAATGAAGTTAGTGAAAGCAGCAGGCTCAGATGAGGTCACAGCAGATATTAAAAAGATGCTGGGTGAGATAGGGAAGACATGGCTCCTGAGGGTACTCACAGCAGTTTGGAGAGAAAGGCATATCTCAGATGTCTGGAGAATAAGCATACTAGTGCCAATGTTCAAGAACACAGGGGACATTCACAACTGTGGGCAGTACAGCAGTATCAAACTCCTTTCACATTGCATGAAAGTTCTGAAGAAGGTGACTGATAAATGAATACACAGAGTAATAGAAAGTAAGACGGGAAATGAGCTATATTCAGATTTAGATCAGGATGCAGCACAACTGACCTCATGTTTGCAGGGAGACAGAAACATGTCAAGAAGCTAAAAATGAGGAAAGAATCCAACTGGGCATTCCTAGACTTGGAGAAAGCATATAACAAGGTCCCAAGAAAGCTGATTTATGCAGTTCTGCAGTGTTTTTTAATTCCAGAAACACTGGTAGAACTAGTGCAAGCTGTGTACAAGGACCCAGTGACTCAAGTAGGAACAGTGTTTAGTCCAAAAGAGGGGTTCACAGTGTGGGAGTGGGTGTGCATCAGAGTTCATGTCTGAGCTTACTGCTGTTCATACTGGTGATGATGTACACTAGCAAACAGGTCGTAGGGGACAGATGAACAAAGGCGATGTATGCAGATAATGTGGCATTACAGGCAGACTGAAGAAGACGTTCAGCACAGGATAAGGGAATGGAATGCAAAAATGTTGGCACATGGGATGAAATGGAGTACAGATAACACAGTGGTAATGGCAGCAAGTGTGGGAAATCAGAAAAAGCTGATAATTGAGATAGAAGAAAAGAGAGTCAGACAGGTTAACAGCTTAAAATATCTGACAGTGGTGGTTGAGGAAAAGGGAATAAAGAGGTCAGAGCTAGAATCAGAGGGGCTGCAGCCAATTGGCATAGAGTGTCAGGGTAGTGCATGACAAAAAACTGACAAAAAACTAAAAAGTAAGGGATACAAAACAGTGGTGTGACCATTACTACTGAATGGTGCAAAAACCCAGGCAGTAAAGACAGAGCAGTTGAGGAAGCTAGAGGTGATGGTGAAGAAGTGCCTGAGATGGGTGGTAGGAAGCACACTGTGGGACAGATGAAGAAGTGAGACATAAAAGCAGAAGTTGAAGTAGCTCCAATTGCAGAGAAGATCAGAGAGAACAGATTCTAGTAGTTTGGGCACATGTGCTGAAAAGCTGAATGCAATTTGGTGAAGAAGATTTGGGACAGACAGGAAGAAGGCAAGAGGAAACAAGGGTATCAAGGAAAGAGATGGATGGATTCTGTGAGAAAAGACCTGTGACAGTCAGGCATGAGTGTCCAAGAAAGTAGGAGAATGGCATTGAATAGAGAGAGATGGTGGCAGTTAACATGACACCCTGACCCCATGTAGAAAAACAGAGAAAAGAAGTTACTCATACGTATCTCAATAACTTTAAGAGTCTTTGCTGAGCACAAATACTTTAAGATGAAACCAACTGTGTGCCAATAAAATAGTCAATCAGTTCTGATTTTTTTTGACATATCAGCATACTTATTTCACTACATATTTTCTTACAGGGTCTTATAGCGTATTTAACAATTCATAACATCTACTTATGCAGAAATGTTTCCTCTAATGTTCTCTTATAAAGTCTATTGTTCTTTAAAATGAGTCTGCTCTGTTTAAGAAAAGAAGAAGTGCATGGTTGTAATTATCTATCACCTGGCCTAACTTCAAGTGTTCATTGAGGTTTGTGGGATATTGCTGTGTAGGTTTCTTCATTTTCCTTGTTGTTCCGCCACACTTTCTATGTGGACCTGATGTATACTCTGCCACACTTTCTATGTGGACCTGATGTATACTCCGCCACACTTCCTATGTGGACCTGATGTATACTCCGCCACACGTTCTATGTGGACTTGATGTATACAGCTTTCATTTACCATATTATACTAATGAATATCTCTCCTTTCAGCCAGTACATGCCCCAAGCTATAAGAAATCATGACTTAATTCTTGTGGACAGGACAGACACAAAATGTTTATTCATAAGACATTTGCACATTGCTGCTACATTTCTGTTATGCATATGTAGGTAGTAAAGTTGTAAAGTCATACTGGAATTACATGAATAACACTGAAGGATTTATACTCTAATCTAAGGCACAATCTACTCTACTTTGCTTGTATAGAACTAAAACATGCAGTGACGTAATACTAGCTTCTTACAATGTCCTTGCCATGTAATCTCTCATGTAATCTTGCCTTCCATTGTCATATGTTTCTGTTGCTAGGCAGATGAAAGCCATTCTCTTTCGTGTGTGTTCTTTCTTTGGCATGAGATGTTCAAAAGCAATTATATCTGCCTAGAGATGCATTGTTTTCCTTGAAAAGGTCCTTTTAGGGATCTTGCCTAGATTCTTTGTGCTTTAAAAAATCCTTTCATATTCCACAAATAGAATACATTTAAAGGGACAGATATATCTAATATACTTATAGACAATAATGACATATTAATTGTGTCTACCTAGAGAGTAGCCATGTCCCCCAGAACAGACCAGCATATAACCAGCCCTAACGGGCCTGAGCCACTGGTGAAATTTAGGCCATGTGGGTAATAGGTCATTATCTCTCTGCATCAGCGGAACTGGCATTTATTTAAAATATTAAGTAACTTTTGATTTTTAAACGCATATTGAATATTTTTTCTAACTCTCTCTAGTTATCTATACAAAACAAAAGTGTCCGACAAGCCAGGAATTCAAATAGTAGTAACGCACTTTATTTAACCAAATAACAGCGTTTTCGCTCCCGTTAATACAGAAGCTTCATCAGCAGTAACAGAGTGCCAACTCGTGTAATTTAAACACTTCTAAGTGACGTAAAGTTGATGTCACTTCCAATTAAACAATTCAAGTGTTGCAGGAAAATCACACATACACACTCATGGCTGGGTTTATAATAAATTATTGCCTAAAACTAGTAATTTAACTAGGTAGTAGTTTGTAAATGTTTACTTGTTTTAATGTATTGGGTTACATATATTTTTATTTATTTTTATATTTGTTTTAAACACATACATTTTATTAGGATATATTGTCTTAAATCTGTTTTGAATTGTTTAATTGGAAGTGACATCAACTTTACGTCACTTAGAAGTGTTTAAATTACACGAGTTGGCGCTCTGTTATTGCTGATGAAGCTTCTGTATTAATGGGAGCGAAAACGCTGTTATTTGGTTAAATAAAGTGCGTTACTACTATTTGAATTCCTGGCTTGTCGGACACTTTTGTTTTGTTTCAACAGTTTTTAGTTTCGTGTTTTGAGCTTGGTATGTCTTCCAGTGCACCGTCGAGCCCGAGTTCACCTAATATTTTTGGCACTAACAATGCAAACAACTCTCAAGAGCAAGTAAACATCCAAGCGCTAATGGTAGCGCTTTCCCAACGGCTAGATGTTATGAATTCCCGGTTGGACTTTATCGAAAGAAATAGTGTCAGTCAAAGTCAGACTAACACTTTAAGTACATCCGAGAGCAACACCCAATCATCCGGAGTCAGTACTGCTGTTATTCCAGCTGGGCAGTTACAACACATGACTGTGCCTGCTTCTACTTCTTCAACAGGGGCAGCGTTTCTTCTTTCCGGTGAGGTGCATAATACCGGGTGGCTGCCCAATTTTGCTAATACTGCCAACACTAGCAATAATTGGAATGTTGGAGCCAAAGAAGGCTCTCAAAATAATTCTTCGATTCATCCTATCATTCAACAAGGGGCTGGAGCAGCTGACCCACTTATTGGAGTGCCTTCGATGTCCGAATGGGCTAAGAACTTGAACTCTTTTTCTTTTGGTGGACCTACAGGGTCGGGCGCACCGGTGGTAGACTTTTCCAGTCCAGGTAACTCTTCTGATATTATAACAACCAACTTGAAAACTTTGGATACAAAATTACTCAAAATTAAGAAACTTCAATTGGAAGTCTCTTATTTTCAACAGTGCCTAACTGAAGGTGTTATACCTAAGGGACTACGCAGTTCCTTTACATCTACAGGACTTTTCACTGACAGTACTTTTATTTCAGAGTTAGAGGCATTGTTTAACAAGCAAGGGGCAGAACTGCTAGAGCTTATGATTAGGAATTATTCTAAACATATAAATGTTTTACTTGATGAAGCTTCAATACTTGATGACAACATTAAAGCTGACGAAAAATACAAATTTGATTATAACCGGTCTTTCACTAGCATTGATTCATTGTTAGTTAAGTTGAAAGCCAACAAACTTAAAAAGCTAGTGAGAGACAGAAATGCCTACCAGACTAAGACTGCCTAATTGAACTTATCTAAAAGGGCTAATAGATCTAGCAACTACATGGAGAACAGCCCTCAATCTTTGGAAAGCACTAATGGGAACGGGGAGGGGGTTGCACAACCCCTCACCGACGTAGGCCCTGGTAGTGATGGAGGAGAAGGTACCAACGAACAAGGGCCGAGGAGAAGTAATAGAATCAAATCTTTTAGTAAAAAAGACAACAACAATTACCAGAAGCCTTTTTTAGGGAAGAAGGGCAACCGACACCAGAGGAACAAGAACTGGAACTGACTGAACTTAATGTCAACCAAATAGATGACACACCTGTGGTTAAGCAAACTCCGGCAGTGTTGTCTAACTTAAAGGGTGACTTTTTTGTTTACAACTTTTCTGACATTATTGTTGACGAAGTATTGATAGAGTTGTTAGCTAAAGGTCTGAATTTTGCTCCTGACCACAAATTCAGGCTAGCGAAAACCTTATTGGATCTAAAATTGTTTGTACGTAAACTCAATTTAAATATTTTCTTCAACAATGATTTGCCTGCTGGTGTGCCTTATCTGAGGTTGGCAAGTTCCTTCAATCCTACATCCCTGCCTCTTCACCTTTGAGAAGGCCTGCGAATTGGATTTTAGACATTTATCTACAACAGATAGGGGAGAAGGGGCTATTAGAAATATTTCTCCCGATCAGATTCTGGCTTTGAACAAAATTTGTAGTATGGCAGTTAGAGTGATTAAGCCAGACAAGGGAGGGGGTCTAGTTATTTTTGATAAGTCGGAATACACCACTAGAATGCTGCAAGTATTAGATTCACCAGCGTATGAAAGTTCTTCGTTAAATGAATTAACAAGTACTTATAATAAAATTAAGGGCTACTTTAGGGACTTGTACCTTGAGGGAAGGATTAACATTGACATTTACAACTTTATTGATGTTTCCTACCCCAAGGTGCCCGTTATGTTCGGGATCCCTAAAATTCATAAGAGCCTTATTGATCCACCTGTGCGTGCTCTAGTGGATGGAAGATGCTCTATTACACATCCATGTGCCCGCCTTATCGACAGCATTATTGGAAAATACTTGAAAATCATTCCCCAAATTTGTAAAGATTCATGGTCCTTTCTGAGCCTGATCAATGAAATTCAATTTGACAGCAGCCTTAATTTTTTGACCGTCGATGTGGTTGATCTTTATACATCAATACCACACGAAGAGGCTGTTGAATGGATCGAGCTTATGCTCAGGGATTGTGGGGCATGTAGTAATGATATTTTCCTGGTTACGGTTTTACTTGACATAGTCTTGTCATCAAACTTTTTTATGTTTGAAGACAATTACTATCTCCAGAAGAAGGGTATAGCAATGGGCTCCCCTTGTGGCAGCAGTGTAGCTAACATGTTTGTTGCCTACTGGGAGAAAAAATACCTTTTCAATCGTCCCATTTTTGTAGAGCATTCTAAGACCCGCTTCCTTGATGATGTAGTCATGCGGTTTAAAGGGAGTGAAGCTGATGCTTTGAACTACTAACACATATGAATTCTTCTACACAATTTTTAAAATTCACACATCACTTTTCACCAACTGAGATTGACTATCTTGATGTTCAGCTAATCAAAGACACCACTAACTACAGATTTTGTTCCTCCATTTTTAGGAAGGCAACTTATTGCAACTCGTTTTTGCATTTTACAAGCTGCCATCCTTAGAGGCAGAAACGCTCTATTGTTAAGGGTCAACTGGTCAGGGCTGCCCGTATGTGCAGCACAGAGGACGCTTTTGATAAGGAATGTTCACTGTTGTTTGACATGTTTTTAAACCGTGGTTATCCAGCGGATTTTATTTCTGACTTAACTCGTGAGGTGTCCTCTAAACGGGTGAATGGCATTTTTGTCCCCTTGTTGTCATCTATTGAACACCAAACCCCTTCTGTGAATTGTATTGTACCACCTAACTTGTTGGGGAGGCCAACTTCACCCATTTTAAACAGTGAGGTGGCTTTTAATACTTACAATAAGAAAAACTTCTCCATTGGTTTTATTTCTCCCTTCAACATGAATTCTGGGTCCTTGTGTTCAATCATTCGTAAAAATTGGTATTTCATCATAAATGCCGGGTTACATGAAAAGCTAGGCATAACACCTACATTTACATTTAAAAGAGGCAACAACCTTAAGGATTTATTACAACGTAATAAACTGACTGATTTCATGGTTAGACAAAAAGGGACTTCTAGTTGTGACTGTTGTAAATGGTGTTCTTATTTACGGTTAGGAAATTCCTTCTCCATTGGTGAGAGGAAATATGCAATCAACCATAAAATAAATTGTAACACTAAGTCTATTGTGTATGTGGCTTTTTGTGAATGCTGCTATGCATTTTATGTTGGTAAGACGGACCGACGATTTAGGGACCGTATTTACCAACATACTTATGCTATTAAGAACAAGAGGAGCGACAACGCCCTCTCTAAGCACATTTTGAGTAATCCTGGCCACAGTTTTAAATTCATGGGCATAGATAATGTTAAATTTGACATCAGGGGTGGACCACAATCCCTTATTTTAGAGATCTGGGAGTTGGAGTGGCAGCTACAATTAGATGCCTTCTCCTACCCTGGATTGAATGACAGCTGTAATATAGCTTCTATTTTAAAATATAGAAGTTATCTTAGGTAATGGCACCACAGTTATTCATCAAATTAATGTAGAACCTGGTTAGAACTGTTTTGTACAGTAAATTTAAAAAAAAGTTGGTTCACTTAACATGGTCTAAGTAATGCCCCCTTTCTTGGTTGAAGTGTTGCAGGAAAATCACACATACACACTCATGGCTGGGTTTATAATAAATTATTGCCTAAAACTAGTAATTTAACTAGGTAGTAGTTTGTGAATGTTTACTTGTTTTAATGTATTGGGTTACATATATTTTTATTTATTTTTATATTTGTTTTAAACACATACATTTTATTAGGATATATTGTCTTAAATCTGTTTTGAATTGTTTAATTGGAAGTGACATCAACTTTACGTCACTTAGAAGTGTTTAAATTACACGAGTTGGCGCTCTGTTATTGCTGATGAAGCTTCTGTATTAACGGGAGCGAAAACGCTGTTATTTGGTTAAATAAAGTGCGTTACTACTATTTGAATTCCTGGCTTGTCGGACACTTTTGTTTTGTTTCAACAGTTTTTAGTTTCGTGTTTTGAGCTAGTTATCTATACAAAGTATTTTCTCCTTAAAAGAAAATGAGAAAATGTGCTAATTTCATTATTGCTAGGCACAGTCCTCTTTATCAGATTTAGTTTAACATATTCCATATCACCTTACTTTCACTATTACTGTGTACAACAAATAGCAATGACTTCTAGCTTTTTTTAATATTCTATAAGTTCCATACATGTCTGAACTTCATATAGTATATATATATATATATATATATATATATATATATATATATATATATATATATATCTTATTTGTGATTTCAGTAGCAAAACTATTAACTTGTAGCTCATAAAGGTCAACAGTTGAAACTTTCAATACCTTCTAAGTCTGTTATTTATTTGTTTACTTATGTTGTAATTTCCTAGTTCGGCTGTCTGAAGACACTTTTCAGTCATGACCTGAAAGTACAGAAAAATAATCAAACAACTTGAATAATCAAGACTACAATACATAAGAACAAATTCAAAATCAACTGTTTTAAAGGGTCTTGGAACAAACATGCTTGTTGCGGATCCGTGTACTTGTTCTAGAGTGCTATGCTCAGCAAAACATTGAAGGGATAAAGGTTAACAAGCAGGACAGCATTTAGGAAAACAAGTAGGGAAAGGCTGTCATACTTGAGGTAGAATGCTATTAGAGTTCAACATTTCATGGTGACTATTTTGCTGGAGGTATTACACTGTTTGGTGGCAAATGGTAAGGTTAATTATTGTCTCTAAGGCATTTACTCTCCATTTTTTGTGCAAGTTTCAGAGAAGGCCTTTTTGAACTCAGTGAGAGATTTGTAGCCCCTTACTTCAGATGCGAGTCTGTCACACAATGATGGGCATAGCTGGAAGAAGGCACATTCTCCAGTCGCTGTTTTATACGATGGTCTGCTTAATGTAATAGCTTTTTCTTGTGTACTTAGGGTGTAAACCTAATCTTGGATGGGTACTTTCTGCCTCAAAGGTAAGCAACAGCCACTGTTTAGTATTTTGTGAATAAGAGTGCCTAGAATATATGTTGACCTTTTGGTGACTGGAAACCATTTCAGATGTTGTAGGAGGTTACAGTGGTGAAATCTGCTGTCAGCAAACAGGGCAAATCTGTAAATTCTATATTCTGTGATCTGAAGTCTTTGGGAATTTTGTGCTGAGTAAAAGGTAACCAGAGGAAGACTTCATTCCAGTTGAGGGAGGAGTACATTTTCGGTTAAGGAAAAGCAGGCTGAAGGGGAGAGTAAGTGAATAATTCTATAGCAGAGTTTAAGTTGAAATGGTACAGAGTTAGTCATTTTGTCTATATGTTTTGAAAAAGTTAGAGAATGATTAAGATTAAGTATTTGTATTCAGAAATGATGGGAATGATGCTATAGTGGTTATCATTGATGTTAATAAGAGGTAGATGGGGAAAGTTTTTAAAATCTTATAAATACCATATGGTTCATTTCTGTGGTGTTGTATGGTGTGTTAAAGGTGAGCAACATGTGATCTCACATTACTGACTTTATGGGAAGTCAATTCTTTTTCTTCCAAAAAGCAAACAGTGAAATCAGATAAATTTAATTCAGAGTTTTGAAAATGGCAGTTTTTTTAGTTTGCTGAAAAATGAAAAAAAAAAAAAGATTATTTTTTCGTTAAAATATATATATTTGCTTTTTTTCTAGAAATGCCACCTCTGTAGGTGATTACAGAGAGCAGTACTACTGGGTGAAGGGTTACAAAAACTCACATGGGGTTGCTAAAAAATGCACCCATAAAACACTATTCCCTAACAAAATCCTAGTTGTAGCATTTTGAATATAGTTTTGTGTATTTTGACTTGCCGATGCACACTTGAGATGAAATTGCTAAAATGCCAGTAAAACACAAACACATGCACAAAGAAAACAGTGAACACTGCTTCCCATAGGAAATCGCTCACTTGTTTTGGGAGACTGTTTCCTTCTATGAGTTGGTGTGACCATGGAGTTAGTATATATATATATATATATATATATATATATATATATATATATATATATATATATATATATGTATATACACACAAGTTTGGGGAATGTGGGGGCTAAAAAATCAAGAAAAAATTAGTTTTCTGCCCTTTTGAATTCTGAGCACTTTGTTCATCCTTTTGTTATATTGACTTTCAGTAAGTCACTTTCTCAGTAGAACTGTGTATTTGAGGGAAATTATCATTATTTTTGGAGATCCATTATCAAGTCATATATTTACTACAGCCAGGGGTCATCTCATTTGTACTATCCAAAAATCTGACACACTTTTCATGTGTTTTGTGATACACTACTTGCGCCAAAAGATTTATTTTCTCCTACTGTGTACAAATGAACTATTCTACTTGTGACTGCTGTGTTACATTGAATGAAAATGTTGCAAACAAAAACATGGCAAATGGAAAATGCCACTATCGTTCTCTTAATTCCCTCAAAATTGCTTTGTGTTTTACAGCATCAGTTGTATTACTAGCCTTCGTTTTAACCAGTTTAAAGTGATTGTAAATGAAACACATTATGTCTGGCAATGTTCCTGCAATTTGAGCTTTTATAGGACAAGTTAATTTTTTTTATTCCTGTAAAATCTGTATTGTGTCTGTCAGAATACTTAACTCAGAACTTGGTGTGCTGTATGGTAATATTACTGTATTACTTCACTCAGAGAGTGCTAAATCCTGCAAATTTTCTGATACCAGATCTGACCTTGTAAATATGTAGGTGCATGGGCACATAGTGGAGACTGGAGCATCTTTGGACTTCTCTTCACAGATTGACTATCCTAAATACAGCAGTCTTAAATGTCTATATATTCCTTGTGTTTATTGTTTTTTTTTTTTTTTTTGTGCTTCAGTCCATCTGTGAGGACCCACTATCAGTTCTGTAATTAATTGTTGTTTTTTGTTGTCTAATGTGAGTGCTTCTTGGACCATCTTAAAAATTCTGACTTAGTTCTGCAATAATGAAATAAGCTGAGTTTAAAACACAAGGTTGTCATATGTCCTGCATTATTCAGTTTAAATCATTGCACTTGGTACTGACATAAAACGAGTGATCCCTCTCCCCTTAGTATCATTCTTTTAGTTGTCCTGCACAAAACAGGACTCTTCCCTATCTCATCCCAAGAATGATGATTTTTTTTTTGACATTTTCTGCCTTCCACAGTAGCCTTTAACAACCTCTGTGGCTACGTACGTCAGTCCTCACAGCTCATAAGTCATAAGCTTTCCTATGAGGTAAAATCCATTACTGGAGGAAGATTTACCTTAGTATCTTATTATTATTAGTGCTATTATTATTAATGTTGGAATAAAATGTATGCAGAAGCAAATTTAGCTTCTCAAATTATATATTGTGATATGTTAGTGCTGACCATGTTCTTTCATGGTACACGAGAAAACACTTGCATTTATTAGATTAATCAAACACATTATAGGTAAATAGCTGAGTCAGTAGAAGATGCAAGGCATTATACAGATAGAAATGCTGGGGAACATTTTGAAGCATGTATAGAAATTTAGACGTGCTTGACA
Source organism: Protopterus annectens (assembly GCF_019279795.1). Taxonomy (NCBI): domain Eukaryota; kingdom Metazoa; phylum Chordata; order Ceratodontiformes; family Protopteridae; genus Protopterus; species Protopterus annectens. Next base: position 382,708,245 of record NC_056733.1, read on the forward strand.
TGGAGAGCTTTACAAACAGCACACAGTACAGGAAGAGGAGCATAGTAGATAATCAGAAAGATGAAAAAAGTCATTTGTGATAGTTGTGGATCAAACATGTTCTATGAGTGTCTTACAACAAAAGCATTTAGTGAGATTTTATTTCTGATGCCTACCGTCTACTCAGGTGAGTATGTTTTGATGGTGGAAATACTAAACCAGTAGGAATAAATAATACAGATGAAAGAAGACTCATTCATTTATTTGTATAACTCACAGTCAGTCTGAACCCAGAACTAGAATGGGCCTTGGTTCAGCTTTGTAGTAATTTGACCAAAAATGGACACCCTGTAAAACATTTTGATATAAAATCTATGAAATAAAAGGAAAGAGTGCATTTGTTTCTGAGAAATGCATTACAGACTTACTTTAGTTTCTTAGCTTCACAACTATTATGAAATTAGAACTGATTTATAGAAAATGAAGTACACTGGGAGAATGGGCAAAAGGGTGAAATGTGAATTAGAATTATAGGAAGAAAATGAAATTCTCAAACAAACTGTTCATTAAATATTGCACAGAATACTAAAAAATTGGTGATATAACATGGACAGATGATTTATATGTAGTAATGTAGGCACTGTAAATTTTTAATATGGAAATATTTTGTTGACTTAAATATGAAGAAATTTTAATATGGAAATATTTTGTTGACTTAAATATGATGAGACAAGTCAAATGATTTTTATCAAAACATGCCCATGATGTAGAAACAAGGTTTATTTCTGGGTAGTCAAGGAATTTGGTAGGAAATGACACTAGTATAAGGAAAAATGAAACAGAAGACATCCATCTGAATGGGAATAGGTTATTAAGAAATATGTATCAGATAAACATAGAGAAAATATGACAAGAGTGCTCTAGACTGAAACACATATGCCTCATTTTGTGTGATTAATATTTGGGAGGACACTGAAGAGAATGAGAAAGAAAGAAAGTAACTGGAAAAGAAAATGGTTTCTCTTCTTAACAGTAACATTTCATTATATTTGCATTATACAATTGCATGTTATATTGTGCAGCATTTTCAGTTGTATGTGATAATGCACATGATTATTCTAGTATCTTTTTTATTTTTTAGCTTTAAGAAATGTAGGCATTACAATGTAAAAAGAGAAGAAGGGCTGGACAAATGCGTGTTTAAGTTAATATGTTGTAATTTTAAGTTGATGAGGTAGGGGATGGGGTGTAAAAGTAAACCGATTATAATATGTATAGTTGATATGTTCTGTCTTATTTTTGCATGGGTGAATGTCTCTATTAAGGCCTTTGGCTTAATCTAATAACAAGTTTTTTTGTATAAGCATGAAAACAGCAGGACACTGAATGCAATGGAAATTTCTTTTGGGACATAAATGTTCAGTGCAATTTAAAAGGTATGCAGAGCTGCACATTTGGTACTTGTGTTTCCATGGAGACAAGCTGACTATAGGGGAAGCAATGAAAGCCAGAACAGGCTAAAGGTTAAGGTTTTCTGAAAGTATATAAGCTGTTTTTCACATCTGGGAGTATAATGAAGATAAGACAAGAAGAGGCAGCAATTAGTGTAAGTAGGAGCACAGGCTGTAACATGCATCTTAGCATGGATAACCTTAAAGCACGAATAACCTTAATGTGATAGCTTTCTCCTGGGTATGCAGTTGTCAATTTGAGACAATTATTCCACTCACGAGGGTTAAGCTTCTATATTTCAAGATGTACAAAGTTTTATGTATTTAAGTTAATGGGTTCTAGCAGTGTTCTGAGGGTGTATTTGTTTTTTTGTTTAAGGTTTTTCATTTTTGCCATCTAGTGTTAAAAAAAACTTTCGTACAGATAGGGGACAATAAAATACAGGCTAATAGTTATTACAATTGTAATAGTGAAGGGGTGGTTTACCTTGCTGTATGCAGCAAATGCAGTTCCTTTTATGTAGGGAAGATTAAACGAAGTTGAGGAGGAGAATTTACATACATATTTATGAGATTAAGAAAATGGAAGAAAAGAATGCCCTTTACAGACATCAGATTAAATGCAATGAACTTATTGTTATGTTTTTTGTATTGGAAGAGATTATGAAAGACCCGGGGGGGCATGAGAAACAAGAATTGAGTACCAAGAGGTCTATTGGCAGCTCACACTCAAAGCAAACAGACTCCATGGCCTTAATGGCAGCATCTCCCTGGCACTGATATTAAAACTTTGGTCATCTAAGTTATAGACATTGTTCGACTATTATGGCTTTTAACAAAATTAGTTTGTTTTAGTGGGTCTTTCCACAGTTTTTGCATTACAAATTCTATAAATTATATTTAACATATTTTTTGATTTAGTGCTATTTTTAGGGAATTAGCAATTTAACATCTAAATGGTTCTTCATATTACTATTTGCATTCAAGACTATTTCACTCTGTTGCAATGGATGTTTCTTAACACTAGATGACAGTACATGATAATTTTTCTACTACTTTTATGCACAATATTTTGTAATTGGACTTGTTATTAACAGTTTTGTTGGACTGTATTATTTTTTATTATTTTAGCATGATGAATATTATTAAGAGGTTTTGTATTTATTAAAGTGCATTTTCACTGATGGGAATTTCCATTCAGTAGAGGAATGTCATATGGAATTGTTTTTAATATGTAAATTGTTTTAACATTGCTTAATTGATTTTACACTATGATTGGTGATTTTTTTGGGGGGGGGAGTTTTATTTATTTAAGGTACTCGTTAACTTGTGCTAGTGCATCTGAGGAAGTCCGATATTGGAGGATAAAAAACACAGTGATCCAGTTAATGCATTTAATGTACTATTATTATTTTTTGTTTTTAATTTTTGTTTAATAAAGTTTTTGTGCATCCACAATTTATTATATCTCCTGGTCTTTGGTGCTTAGCAGTGCCTTTGTTCTTTTCTTCTGTTATGATCTCCTACAACGTGCATCCTACCAACTATTTCAGGCACTTCATTTCTATCAACTCTTGCGTCATCAACTGCTCTGCCATCACTGCTCAAGTTTCAGTACCGTACAGTAGTAGTGGTTGCACCACTATTTTATATACCTTACTTTTCAGCTTCTTTGGCATTCTTTTCTCACACATTACCCATGTCACTCTGTGTCAGTCTCCTTAACCACCCCTCCCAGATATATGAAGCTGTTAACCTATTCCTATTTTTACTTCTATCTCAGTTCTCAGCTTCTTCTTATTCCACCCATTTGTTGCTACTACAACCATATCATCTGTACTCCATTTCATCCTGTTTACCCTCAGTTTTTTCTTCCATTCACCTATCATTTGCTGAAGGTCTTGTTCAGAGTTTGCCTGTAAATTGCAAATTGCCTGCAATCAGCAGCTTTGTTGATCTCTTCTTGCTGACCTGTTTGCTAATGTAGTCCATGACAAGTATGAACAGCAGTGGGCTCAGAGTTGAAACATGATGTACACCCACTCCCAATGAGAACCCCTCTAGCAGTCTGAACATTGTTTGTACTTATAAAGTCAGAACAAACCTCTTAACCGATAAAGGAACCAATGTACCAAACAGCAAAATAGTGAAGAAAAAGGCAAACTGGTTCCAACACAACACTCTTTAATAGCAACACAGCAAGGTAAGCGCTTTCATGGATTACATCCGCTTGCTAAGTTTGAAGAAGCGGATGTTATCCATGAACGCTTCAGTTTTTTCTTCCATTCACCTATCATTTGCTGAAGGTCTTGTTCAGAGTTTGCCTGTAAATTGCAAATTGCCTGCAATCAGCAGCTTTGTTGATCTCTTCTTGCTGACCTGTTTGCTAATGTAGTCCATGACAAGTATGAACAGCAGTGGGCTCAGAGTTGAAACATGATGTACACCCACTCCCAATGAGAACCCCTCTAGCAGTCTGAACATTGTTTGTACTTATAAAGTCAGAACAAACCTCTTAACCGATAAAGGAACCAATGTACCAAACAGCAAAATAGTGAAGAAAAAGGCAAACTGGTTCCAACACAACACTCTTTAATAGCAACACAGCAAGGTAAGCGCTTTCATGGATTACATCCGCTTGCTAAGTTTGAAGAAGCGGATGTTATCCATGAACGCGCATACCTTGTTGTGTTGCTATTAAAGAGTGATGCGTTGGAACCAGTTTGCCTTTTTATTCACTATTGTTTGTACTTACATTCATTCTACCAATGTTTGTGGGACTTCAATCCATTGCAAGAATAATCAAATCAAATTTCCTGAGATTTTGTCATATGCTTTCTCCAAGTTTTGGAATACCCAGTTGGATTCTTTCATAATCTGTAGCTTTTTCTCAACTATCTGCCTTGCTGCAAACATTGGGTAGGTTGTACAACATACTGGTCTGAATCTATACTTCTCATCTCTTACCTTACTTTCTACTACTCTTTTATTCATTTATCAGTCACCATCTCTACAATGTTCATGAAGTATGATAGGGTTTGATACCTCTATACTGCCCACAGTTGCAAATGTCCCCTTTGTTCTTGCACACTGACACTAGTACGCTTATTCTCCAGCCATCCGGGATATGCCTTTCTCTCCATACTGTTATGAGTACCCTCTGGTGCCATTTCTCCTTTAATTCACCCAACATATAGATGGCAGCCTGCTGATTTCATTGACTTTATTTTCCTAAGTGCTGTTCTTAATTCTTCAAAGGTGGGCTCTGCTTCTTTGGTTGTGTCTGGGGCATTACATCTTCTGTGATGTTCTGTGGACTGGTGAGCAGATTATTGCTGATAGCCTTTATGAAGGATGCCTGATGACTGTCTTCTTTATCTTCCAGTCTTTGCCTTGCAACGTTGTAGAGTTTCTTTGCACCATCTACTGAATCACTTTCTAAGAGCTGGTGGAGTGCCTCTGCTGTCTTTTTCTTTGCTATTACAACTGCTCTCTTAGCCTGTTTGTTATGCCACCAGTATTTCTGCTTAGGCTGGTCCATCTTATCTATCTCCCACTTTTTCCTACACTCATTCTTTCTTTTGATGACTTCCAGGAGTTCTGCATTCCATCACCAGCTTTCCTTATGTATCTTACTTCTCCTCCCGGGTCAGCTACATATCTGTTCTGTAGCCATGACACATACTGTTTTTTGACATTGCCATTCTTCTCCACCTCCACCTATTTCCACTTCCTGGGGTGTTAGAGTTCTTAATAATTCCTTGCACTTTTGTGCTTTCTCTCCAGTCAATATCCAGGTCTTCAGCCTATTCTCTTTTGACCTTAGAACCTTCTCTGACCAGTGCCTCCATGACTATACATGGCACTTAAAAGATGGTCTAATGTGAATCCACTACTATGGAGCACCAGTTCTTGCTTCTGGAGCTTTTCCAGCTGAGGATGCATCCCCTGTTTCTCTTTGCCATTAGCATTGCTTTTAATATTTTCCTAGTAGCTCAGTTCAGGTGTGAACAACAGTTTAAAATCCTCGCCCTATACTTCACTACTCCAGCTGGCACTGCACACAAGAGCTAGCTTGCTCCAATGGCAGCTCTTTGTATTCACCTAAAATGAATCCTATTTGTCCGCTATTTGGCCTCCTGATCACCCTTTTCAAATCCTTTCAGTGCCTGCCCCATTCTTGGTCTACCGCTTAACCCATCTTTTTTTCATCTGCAAAGAGGCAAATTCTGCTTTTAGCTTCATAATGTGTACAGATAGATAGATATGTTTAAAATTAATATGTTGAAGACTGTTGGAGTTGCAGTCAGCCCCTCTGACACTCCATTAGTCAATTTACTTGTTTCTAACATCATCCCTTTATTTAGCACATCTCAGTCCTACCATTAACTAGTGCAGCAGTTAAATTCCTTAGCCATGGACTTACCACACCCCAGTTCCTGTATTTTCCTTGCAACTACCTATGTGAAAATAAGTCAAAGTCTTTGGTGCTGTTCAGGTAGACCATGTCTACCATTACATGCTTGCCAAGTTCTCCTTTCACCTTCTCTTAAGAATGGAATAAGTTTAATTGTCAAGTCCTTCTAGCCATGAGCCTATATTGGTTATTGTCCTGGGGAATGCTGTACTAGGAAGGCAACCAACCTTGCTTTTTAGGTTTCTGTTCATTACTTTCCTTGCAACTGTAACCAGGCTACCAGGCCAGTAATTTCACTGATATTTGTGCTTCCCCTTTGTACAGAAAAACTCCTTTTACTGCCTTCCAGTCATCAGGCACAGAGCTGTGTTGAAGATCTCATTTAGGCATTTTTCCAACAAACTGTCAAAATTCCATGGGATCCCAAGAGACAGGTTATCTTGTCCCCTGTACTTTATGTACCAGTAATTCCTTCTCTTTTCCAATGCATATTGACTATTTTCACTCTGCTCTGTTTTGACCCTTGCAGGGTACCATGCTATCACTTTCTTTCAAGAAGAATGAAGCAGATTATTAATTTAGTATTACTGCTTATCTCGGTGATCTTTGATTTTCCTGCTATCTTGGATCAACATGGCCATGTCTAACATTTCAGCTACCTGACTAATAAAGCCCTTGTTTCCTTCTGCCAACTGCCCTCCCACTTGCATTTTTACTATCCTAACTTCCTTTCTTGTCTTCTGCTTATTGTCTTGTTTGTTTGTCCTCCACTCTGCAGCCTCTATCTTCATTATCTCCTATACCTCATCTTATGAAATAATCACGGCCCTCGCATTCCCATCTGGTCACACCAGTCTTCTCCTCTTTCCATCAAAGCCTTAATCACTGACCATCTCAATAGGTTGCTTACACCTACACTTTTCCTTTAGGTCCCTGCTACATGTTTGACCTTCGCCCCACTCAGCATAACTCTTTCTCTCATAAACTCTCACATTTGCAGTCTAAGCCACACATTGGTATGCTCACTCTGGCAAATGACATGTTAACCCAAACATCCCAAAGCCCCACCACCACACCCTTCTCCCTCCATCCTGATTAGCTCTATGCATAGAATTTTATTATTTATAGTATAGTTCTACAAAAGTTTTTAACCATTCTGTTAGACCAAAACCTCACTCTGTTGCCATTCCCTCTTTGCAGCAAATCTTAACATCTCTTATTTTGTGCTTGACAGATTCTGATCCTTGAGAAATATACCTGTCTTTCTCCTACCCCAATCTTTGTCTTCACTCATCTCTTCCTTCTCACTTGACATGTCCGAAGACTGGTACACTGTGTTGATCCATTAGCACTCTCTCATTCCTTTGTTTTTAACTACTAAGTGTGTTAAATTATGTCAGACCATGAATACTAACTCTCCTTAAAAGGTGATGCTCTTTATTCCCCATGGTCTCACATTTGATACCTTCCTTTATGTAGAATACTGTTCTGCCTTCATCCCACCATTCTGCGTATTTTCTGAAAAAAAAATTAACCAGGCAAATCAATATCTTATGCTGTCTTATTACTGCACCATGCTTTCTCGGATTCTATTGTCTGCATTCCCATCTTACATTACTGTGTGCAGCTCTCCATCTACCTGCCAGACTCTGAGAGTTGTAATACTACCAAGCCATACTTCATCATTGCTTCCTTCTCTGCAATTTCTCTTGTCCATTTTTTCTTCTATTTGCCTCCTGAGTGCCTACACTGCCTTTTGCCTCTTCGATATTCTATTCAATTAGTATTTTATTTTAAAGGTATGATCATTGACTTGAGTTATACTTTTTCATCATCTGTATTTGGTCCCCTTTATCTCCTGCCACCGATCTCCATCCATGCTCATTTAGTCTATCACAGTCCTTCCTCTTCTTATTCAAGGGGGCAGAGGGCCACAGGATTATCCAGCTGTGTTCCTTTGGCTGAGCTGTCACTATCCATGGAAAGAATGATTTCTCAGTTTATAGCCTGTAGGTTTTGCCATTTGCCCTTAACAAGGGTGAAAGACAAGAATATAAATCCTGTTTTTTAACCTCTAATTGCATACAATGTATTTAGTGTAGAAATGAAGATGTAGTTGAAATGATAAACTGCAGAGATGCTCAAAGGAGTCAATACTGACCTGCTGAATTGCTGGAGAATGAACCTGAATATAGTTGAACAAAAGGACTCCCTTTCTTTTTCTTTGTGCTATCTTGAGTTTTCCTGCCAGCTATATATTGGACCAACATGCAGCTATAGGAAAGTGTCACTGATGTAGCCTGTGATTGTTTTAGTATATTTAATGTTAAGATGAAATTTCCCAAACTGAAATGTTTCTTGACCTGAGATATTATCTGACCTAGCTGCTGAGGAAATAAGTTAGTCAAGGATCTAAATCTCTATCTTTGAATGGGAATGGAGATTTGTAGCAGATATAATTTACATTAGCATTACTAAGGGCTATCATTTCTAATTTGATGATGACTCATAGCCATGAGATAGTGTCATTGGCTTGTTAGGGTGTTGGTGGGATACATACTGTCCCTAGTGCAATGCTTCAGGTTCCTCAAGCACTGGGGGGGTCTTGGCAAAATTCAGCATGGCATTGCATTGCAAAGGGACTGAGAAGTGGTGGAGGTTTGTGCATTTGGGTACACATCTATGCCACTTTACCCAAGGTGTTTACCATTACTCATTAGTGTATTACAGCCTGGGAATATGTCATAATTATCCATTATATGAGATTTTAATCTTCTTTCAGTAATTGTTATGATAGATCCTTACAGGCATACAAGCATGTGGGCGAGATATTTAACTACAGATGAACTTTATATTTAGAAGTATAATTTCTAGCCCTATATGCGTGCACCATATCAAACTGTTAGAAACCATTATACAGTATTAGTAAGGAAGTTCATTCAGAATGGAAAATTATGATAGTTCTGTAAATGCTAATTGAGTCAGAGGGTCATTATGTGAGTCATTGTGGAAATCATCATTGAAAAAGACTTAATTGGTGTGTTAATATTTGTCCAATTGAAGATGTCAGTATACTTCATATTTCTTAGTCAGTTAAAGTTAGAGTACATTGGTACTTTATTTTCATTAAATTAAAAAAAATAAAAGTTATTGTTAAAGAAATGATTTGGCAGCAAGTGATTTTGATGATGTTTAACTCATTCCCTTGAGTGAAACTCTTTTGAGTCATACATCTGCAGTCTGTGTATTATTTTTTAAATTGTGATATAACTGCTATGATAGTTATATAATGGTGCAGGTAAAGTAGAAATGGATTATTGTAGTTGGCAATTTTGTCTTTTAGACTGAAATGAGTGCACAGATTTTATGTGGATGTAATTAGGATTCAAGTGCAGGATAGTGGAAGGTGGTGGAGGTAAGACAGGTTTTAAGTGATAATGGAATGAAAGGGTAGAAGTGGCATTAGGAAGAGAGTCTTGAGACCAAACTCTACCCTCAGGAGAGTAATTCATGAACATGCTTCAGTCCAAGAGTACTGCTGGAACACATATGTGCTGTGAGACCATCATTAAAACTGTTTTAATATGCATGACATCTTGAAATTAATTAGACCAGTGCTAACTTTGGTAGTGAATTAATTAGACCAATGCTAATTTTGGTAGTGAATCAATTAGAGCAATGCTAACTTTGATAGTAAATTAATTATGGCAATGCTAATTTTGGTAGTGAATTAATTAGAGCAATGCTAACTTTGGTAGTGTAGCTATTATGTAGTCTACTGTGTACTGATGTTTTAATGTTGTACAACAGTGTTAAAAAATAAGTTAAATAAAACACGAGTACAAAGTTGTGCTACAAAATAAGTTAAATAAATGGACAGTACTTTATAGATGTGAAACTCCAGAAGACTAGAGGGTAGGGGCCATTAGGAATATAACACAAAATGTCCTTGGTAAAGTGCAAAGGATAGCACTGATGTATAATGAGAGAAACCACAAGGTCAAAGATATCCATAAGGCCTTCTGCAGCTTCCAGAGCATTACACAGCAATGTGCTGGCCTGGTGGTTAATGGTGCCACATTCACAGAGCCTGCTGATATAGGGAAAATGTTAGCGGACCAATTTGGTTCCAACATTACCCCTTTCTCATCCCCTCAGTAATACTCTCAAACCTAACCCGCCGACTATAACTAGAAAGTATGTACTGACTGCACTCACTAAAGCCAAGACTGTCGCCTTAATGGCCACTGATAACAACCCAGGATGCTTCATAAGTAGTGTAAAAAACAACTTATCAGAACCCCTGTAGTCATTAACTAACTATAGTCTTAAAATATGCTTTGTGCCACTTGACTGGAGGACTGTGGTGGTCATCCCCCTTCACAAGGGAGGATCTGCAACAGATCCTGAAAACTAAAGACTCTTTAGTCTGACTAGTCTTATTTGCTAAACAATGAAAAGAATTATCATAGAAATTATCAATAAGGACATAGGAGACCTCCAGACACTGGATCCAGCCCAGTTTGCCTTTGTCAAAGGAAATCATGCATACTGAATCTGGAGAACTTCTTTGAAAAGGTCACTACGGCAACGGATGAGGGAAACCTGTGCATGCTGCCTACCAAGATCTGGCTAAAGTATTTGATACAATTCCTCACTCTGGCATTGCCAATAAATGTATAGAACAAGATATAAACCCCTTTATAGCACACTGGATAGCTAGTTAGATCACTGCTAGGACTCAGGAGGTTAGAATTGATGAGGTTACCTCCACAAGGAGGCCTGTGAAGTTGCCCAGGCTCCATGCTGCGCCCACTTTTCTTTGGCATCTATGTATGAGTTGTCAAAGCCAATGTCAAAGGCCTCTGGCTAACCATGTTTGCAGATGTTTGGAAACTGGAAGCATTCATTGAATCCCCCCAAGATGAGAACATCCTTAAGGAAGGTCTAATACAGACACACACTTGATGCCAAAGCCATGGCTTAAAACTCAGTATCAAGAAATGTATTATAGCACATTTTGGGAAGTCTGCCACCCCGAGTAACTATGTCATCAATAAAGCACCCTTAAAAGTTGATTCACTAGTCAGGGATCTGGGAACTCATAGAGGGGTTTCTATTATATTGTCGAAACTCCGTTTATGTGAATATGAAATCATCAACACATATTGCGCAAAATACATAATTGTCAAATGTGCAAAACCGCGAAATTCGAAATGTCGAAGTGTTTTTGTTGGCCTGTCTGTGGTATAGCTCGGTAAGGTAAGTGTGCGATAGTTACAGACCTTAGGGTTAGGGTGCGGGTTAAGGTAAGTGTATAGATAGGTAATGTGTGTAAGATTTAGTGTAGTGTTAGAAGTAGGGTTTTGTTAAATGTATTTATGTGTATTATTTATTTTGTTTGGGTATATCTCCATAAGGGAAGAGTGCGGTAGTTATGCACCTTAGGGTTAGGGAGGGGTTAAGGGTAGTGCATAGATAGTTGTGTATGTGGGATTTAGTGTAGGGTTAGAAGTTGAGTTTTAGTGCTTTACTTTAGGGTTAGGAGTAGGGTTTGGTTAGTGTATGTATGTGGTTTATTTATTTTGTTTGGGTAGGTAGTATGTAGCGGGTGGTAGGATTGGCTGATTATGAACGTTCGGTATTTTAAATTTCACAATTTAGTGCGTTCGGTATTTTCGCAGTTCGAGTAATACATGTCGCTGTTTTGGTATTCGATGTAATGGATTTTCGTTGTTTTAATATAGACCCCTCATAGAGATATCAACCTAGATTTTGAGCAACATTTGTCCAAGGTAGTAAGAAAATCCTTTTATGTTACTCAACTTATATGCAAAGAGCATGGCATCTAGGTCCAGGGAAGTTGTACCACTGTACTTGGCCCTCATCAGTCCCATCATAGAGTATAACGCCCCCTTTGGTATTTACCTGGTCAGAATAATGCAGCAACTGAAACATCCACAAAGGTTCCATACAAAAAGAATACAAGAGTAAACACAATGTCCTACACTGATTCCCCCGGGATGGGAAGCTCTACTTGGAGCTCAAAGTGTAGTTGTTTATTGCCAAGAAGGCACAGGAGTTAGATTTCAACTTTTTTATGTTTGCTATAAATTACGAGTGTCTACAAGGAACTGCTTACCATGCAATGGTGGTTAGCAATGTCCTGTAAAGTAAGAAATTCTTAGTTTGTAAAATTTACCTATAAAGCTAGTACTTAGGACTTTAACCTGTAACACAGAAAAGCTTTGTACAGAGCTAAACTTAGGGCAGCTAGTTAGTACATTGAACAGTACTAATACCAGACCATAGCACTACCTAACATCTACCCTTAAGCGTAGACACTACTCAGGTGACCCCTGTAAAACCAAGTCCCTAAATCATAATAACCCAACCATAATACACTTCCTGACAACATGGATTTGCAATTTCTTAATGTCTCTGAGGCCATCTTGATAGAAATAGGCATCCTGAGACAATGCAGCAATTGTCTCATGTACTCAGAGAGCCTTTAGTCTTTAAAGAAACTAACACAGTATGCCAGAAATGTACATACATAACTTACTTGTAAGCAAAAATCGTGCTTACAAACAGGGTTGTCAAGAGCACACACACTATATCCTTCACACATACCACTCACTACACATATAGATCTTCTTATGCTGAGGCACTTAAAAAGAAACCTTGCAAACCTCAAAGACCTCCAAAGCCATCAAACTACAAAATCTATCCTCAGCAATCACTAAAGCATACACCAAAAGCAACACCTGACACAACACATAAGCCTTTACCCAATGATCCCCCCAAGAAGCCCATTAAGCAAGGAAACACTTTACTTTATAATCTTGTCTTAGGAGATTCTATTGTATAACTCACAAATGTCTCTCAACAGGCTGGACAAGGAAAAGATAAGAGTTAGTTGCCAGTCTGGAGCTAGGATCTGCAATATCATGCATGCGCTCAAGTCGCTGCACCACAGGCATCAATATGATTTTATCATAGTCCATGTCAGTGTAAGTGAACTGAGACATACCTCAATGGACCATTTCAAAAGAAACTTCATGGAGCTCTCTGAATGGATGTCACAGTGTCACAGACAGGTACATGCCTTGCACTGAGCAGCATTCTGCCCTTACCAAGGATGATGCCACATCATGAACAGAAAATTATATTAGTTTCTGGTGTTGCTCCTTGGGGATCCAATATATATCAGCATGGGAAAACATGATTAACAGACCATATTGCTTTGTCAAGGATGGTTTGCACCTGTCTCCCTTGAGTTTTCAGATATTTACTAAACCTTTATCCAACCCCAAAGAGCATTTTTAGGCAATGTCAAAATGATAAAACTGACAAAATAGAAAACAAATCAAAGCAACCATAAGTTTTTTTTACTGAATGCTATGAGCCTAAACAAGAAACTCAACACCCTATAACCTCTCCTCACTCTGGCGAATGTAGACATCTGTGCTATTACTGAGACTTAGTTTAGAGCCACAGAAATGACTCTACCAGTGCAAGGCTATAGTGCCTTCTACACATTTAGACTAGCAGTAGCACAGACAGGGGCTAAAGGTGGTGGTGTCTAGAGCTACAATAACAAGAAATATACAACTCCAGATTGTTTAAACAGGATGATGCCCTGGGGTTAATCCATGTCCAAGTCTTCATAAATAAGGTACCTTACCATGTCCTGGCTAGCTACACATCACAATCTATAACTCTTGAAGCTCATAAATCTTATCTAGACCTACTAGAGACATTTATCATACAGCCAAAGACTTTATTCATGGGAGACTTTAACTACCACTCTATAGAATGGGAAATGCACACTTCCTCCAACTCACAGGCACAACACTTCTTGGGCTGTTTCAACATGAGCACCCTGATCCAAATAGTGCACACTCCAGCTAGAGGATCAAATGTACTGGATTTAGTAATCACCAACATGGGAGTGCATTGCATCTGCACCTTTGTCACATTGTCATTGGTGATGATGGATTACAAAGCTGTTTCCTGCAAAATGAAAATAAACCCAGAAAACCCAACTAAACCAATAACAGTTAGGAACTATTCTAAAGCAGACTGCATCCTGCTAAGTAACAGTCTGTCAAAATTCATGGCTCCCTCAAACCCTGAGAACACAGCTATCTATGTAGAAAAAAGTGAAAAGAAACAAAAATCATGGCCAATATCAGAAAGATCTACTTTCATAGAGACAAGAGCTCTCTAATTCAACTAAACAAGAAACTAAATAGTCTAATACACTCCAACAAGGCCAATTATGAAGTCAGGAAAGGATCCAGGACTAAGGACAATCACAAGGCCTTTTTCAGCTGTGTCAGCAACATTAAAGGTAACACCCAGCAGTGTGCAGAACTAGTGGTATATGGCACAACCTTCACTGACCAAGGTGACATAATGAATCTACTGGCTGATAAATTTAGTTCTAACTTCATTTCCACCCCCACTACCACCTGTGAAATCCCTTCTAGAATATCACTCCCCCCAGCTATCAGCAGGGAGCAGGTCCAGGCAGTGCTCACTAAGGCCAAAACCACTACTTCACTTGGCCTATAAAATATCCCTGGTTGCTTTCTAAACAGCCTAAAACATGACCGAGGACGAGCACTTAAGGAATTCAAAACAGGTTATGTGCCGAGCGAATGGGGGACCACAATGGTCATCAGTCTTCATAAGAGTCAGACCATCAATTGACCCCCAGGAACTACAGACCCATTGGCCTGACAAGTCTAATATGCAAACCATGGAGTGAATTATAATAGAAAAGATCAGTAAGGACATTGGCAAACTACATACACAGGCACTATCATAGTTTGGCTTTGTTTAGGGAAGGTCTTGCCTACTCAACTCAATATAATTCTTCAAGAGGGTCACCAAGGCTATGAATGAGGGGAAAACAGTGCATTCCACTTACCATGACCTGACCAAGGCAGTCTATAAAATACCCCACTCATGTATTGTTGACAAACTCTCACAACTAGACATAAATCCCTAAGTAAATCACTGGATTGCTGATTGCCTCACAGAGAGGACCCAAGAAGTCAGGATCAGTGAGATCACCTTCACCAGGAGACCAGTGGAGTACCTGGGCTCCATTTTGGGCCCATTCCTGTTTGGCATCTACTTCTTGGAAGTCAAGGCTAATGTCAAATGCCTCTAGCTCACCAAGTTCACTGATGACTAGTATTTGGTAGCTATTATAGGATGCCCCTATGACACCAATATCCTACAAGAGGGTCTAACGCAAACAAAGGACTGGTTCCAAAGCAAGAATTAAAACTCAATGTGAAGAAATACATTATAGTGTCTTTTATAAAAACATCCACCCATGCTAATTACTCAATTGATAAAATACCACTAAGAGTTGACCTACTAGTTAGGTGTCTGGGAATGGTTCCCCTTCATAACATTGACCCACCTTTCATCGACTTTCAAAACCTTGAGATGAAAAAAGTCATAAGTTTAGAATCTTGAAGTCCTGGAACATTGTATTTCCTCTCTGGGAAGTAGGAGGGTCGGGGGGGGGGGCAACACCCCTCACTTTAGTGGGTGTAATTTGCTTCTGTTTGATTTTTTTGTTGGTGGCCAAGTGGTTACTTTCCTGGACAGCAAATACGATATTCCAGGAATTCATGATTGTAAACATACAATGTTTTTGTCTTGATGTTTTGAAAGCCAATGAAAGGTGGGTCGCTGTTATGAAGGGCCCTGGGAACATATGTATACTGTAATCTGGCCTACGACCAACATGTAGCCAAGACAGTAAAAAAATCATTGCATGTCACCCAACTTATATGCAAGGGTATGACATCCAGGTCCAAGGAAGTTATAGTACCACTCTACTCAGCCCTTATCAGAGCCATCATTGAGTACATTGCCCCTTTGGAATGTACCTAACCAGGCACTTGCAACAACTGGAATGCCCTTAAAGTGTTTTCACCAGGAGAATCCAGGGTATGAATACCCTATCATACACATATTTCCTTAAGGCCCTATCTCTGTACTCGGCCTTCTGCAGGTTACTGAGAGAAAATCTATGAGTGGCATATATGGCATCTTCCAGCTCAGATAGATTTCTTTCACATCTGAAAAACACACATTCACCGGAAACGCTAGATCTAAGGAAGTGAACTTTGCCTGTGACATAAGTAGAACATGCTGGAGAGACCAGTATAAGTTTCAAAGGATCCCTGTGCTATGGAATAAGTTCCCCATCCTTGTGAAGCAGAGTTCATCCCTGACCTTATTCAAATGAAACCTTGGTCATTGGATGAGAAATCATAAACTCACTAGCAGGTCTGTATCCCATGTGCCTGATGGACAAAGGTCAACAGTAAGTTAATCCCTGACTAACATACTCCAGCCTCACATAACCCTTAGCGACTTCCTAACTACCATATCCCACCATATAGATATCTGAGGTACGGGTCTATATCAGTTTACCAAATCACTATTTAGTGAATGCCTCTTTGTCAAACACTTATTGAGCAAACACCCTAATAATTGAACTAAATTTTCAGCAAAAACTTTTCTAGGGCAAACTGACAGTAGTCTGCCCTAGCAACCGTATGAAAAAAAAAAATTAACACATACGCAGGTGGGGGGCTATGCTCCCTCCACCCAATTTGGGGCTCTGTGCCCCCCCACCCCCTAACTAAATATGCCAACTCCAAGGTCATGGTACATTGAGGAAAAGGCAAATTCTAGATGGTGGCCAACCATAGCTTTTCCACAGGAAAGTTTTTGCTGAAAATTTAGCTTCATGATTAAATTGTTCACTCAGTAGGTGTTCGACAAAAAGGTGTTCACTAAATAGTGATTTGATGAAGTCATATAGACCCCTGAGGTATAGACTTCCATGGTGGTGCAGCAGTAGCGTTGTTGCCTCACAGCAAGAGGTTCTCCCGTTCGATTCTCGGCTCGAGTGCAGGGAGTGCCTTTTGTGTGGAGTCTGCATGTCCTCTCCGCGCTTGGGTGGACATTCGAAAGACATGCGTAAATGGGCGTGCCTTTGTTGAAGTTTGAACGTCGAGCTGGCACCTCGGTATTCATCAAAATCTCCTGCCAATCATTAGTAGGCCGGAGTTCCGCTGTGGCGACCCCTAACCGGGAAAGGCCAAAAGACAACAACATATAGACCCCTGAGGTACTTTAGGGAGAAAACTGGGTTAGGTTGCATGGCTAGGCTTACAAAGACCCAGGTGGTCATTAGCCTTGTATAAACCTATGAATCTATGAACCTAATAATTAGAATGAGACCATTTAACTCAAAACCCACCACAGTAGTTGGGTTCAACTAATGGATATCAAGTAAATTACAGGGTGACCTTTCATTCTCTTATTAACGGCTGTAAATTTGCCATAAAGCATGATATTTTACTTCTATAAGTATTCCTGAGTTTTAGACTCAGTAGTGAAAAGATTACTGTTTTAAGACGTACCAGTTCTGGTTGACTTTTTAACTTTAATGTTAGAAGCCAGAAGACTATGTGAGCATTGTGAATTCACCTTCTCTATTTCTTAGGATAATGTATTATCTTATTACCTGTCCTAAGGGGTAAACATGCAATTTGCTAAACCACTTCTGCTGTCAGAGTTTAGGGAAATGCAATAAAGATGCTTATTATCAAGGGCTTAGTTTATGCTTGCTTTGAAGTTGTGAGGCTACAGATGTCATGGCAGGAACAAGTTCACTTGCTTCACAGATTCTCTATATACTATTCTTTAAATTTTAATTATACAAAAAGAAAAAAAAATAGCTCTTTATGCATTGACTGAGAAAACAGTTCTTTTCTTCCCATCACTCTGGTAGGCATTTCTGCACCAATGCAAGTTTCTTACAAAGTATAAATCAGATTGTACATCACTTATTTAAATAGCAGATAATATGCACAATCTGTGTACATAATTATTAAGGTTGAGCAAGCTCTGAATATATGGGCTGAGACAGGCTGGATATCTGGTAGCATAGCTAAGTGTGAGTGCACAGCAGGGGCTAAAATCACTTTGTATAACCAGTATGAAATATGCCATTACTTATAAATGTAACTGAAGACAATGAGAGACAGACGTCTTTGCGCTGTTTGTACTGATACATCACAATGCCTCTTGTACGATCCTTAGAAACTATGTTTTTGATAGCCACATGCTGTAATTATTTTTCTGTCACCGGTGGGAATATTGCACATCAAATGCTATTGAGTTTTTTAGGAGTTTTTTCACTGATGAAGAATCTATTATGCAACAGAAAGCATCTGTTAGATGAAGAGGACAGATGGCATTCAAAAAAGAGCACTCTACACTTTATATTTCAACTCAAAGTTTGCTAAAGATGTGTCTGTTTTTCAGATTAGTTAATGTGTGTTTCCATTTAATACAGTGCTTTAGATAAAGTTTTGTAACAGGCCTAGGAACTGATATTTCTTTTCATTACTCACTCACTTACAACTGACACACACACACACACACACACACACACACACACACTCACACACACACACACACACACACACACACACACTGGTGTGCATAATGACATCCTGACAATTAGCCTTTTAATCTGCCCTAGAAATGTCTCTATATACACATAACATAGTTTCTTCATTCTCTTTCAGTATTACTTGTTTATTTTAAAGTCCACAGTGTTTATCTTAGTTTGTTTTGTATTTTTATGCATTGTCTTAATAATGTTGTTGTTGTTTGTCTTTCGGCTTTTTCCCGGTAAGGGGTCACCACAGCAGAACTCCGGTCCGCTAATGATTGGCAGTAGATTTTTATGAAATGCCGATGTGCCAGCTCGATGCCCAACCTTCAATGAAGCCATGCCCATTTACGCACGCATGTCTTTCGAATGCTACCCAACTGCAGGGAGGACATGAAGACTCCACACAGAAGGCACTGATGAGGCTAAATCACATTAGCTTGTGTGTATGTCAGACAATTACACTGGAAGTAAATAATGGCTACTGTATGTCCACACAAGCTGTCATCAAAAACATGTTCATCCCACGCAGCATTTTGGTGAAAGATACTTTATATGTATGCATCTATGCATGCATCTGTGTATGCATCTATGCATACATGTGTATAGATGAATATTATGTATAGAGAGAGAAAGAGCCTGTGTGTGTGTTGTATTGAAGAATTCTCTGTCTTTTTAGAACGAACATTTTTGGTAGACCACGTTAACATAATGAATGCCAGAAAATGAGCTATAATTCTTTGGCTGAGATGAGAAATTAGAAATATTTCCAGCAAAAACTCCAAGTGATATATTTATTTAACAATCAAACATGAATTTCACTGAAGGCTGAGCATGACCTAACATCCCTCAACAGATGTGTATATCTGGGTCAAAACATCAAACTTCTTATGGTCGTGACCATAAGATGGAAGTTTTGAAACTTCGAAATGCTTAAATGGAGATCACCATTCAGCACAGAATAGTATATTTCCTATTTTCCTCCCTGTAATGTGGTCTCAGGGTTTGTATATTTAATTAGCAGGGGGTGTGTGGGGGGTATAAAGTTTAAAAAAAAAAGATTTTTCTGTTTTTATTTATTATTATTATTTTTTTTATTTACATTTCAAAGTTTCAAAACTTTGATTTTATGGTTAAGGCCATAACAAATTTGAAGTTTTGAAACTTCAAAATTTAGAAGGAGACCCACATATATTTGGGTGTGTACTGTCACTTATAAAATTCAGTTTATAAACATACACACTTACAAAAATTAATGTTGCTGTTCCAAGTTCCTTTTGTATTTGTTTATGTAGTATGGATACAATTATTTTGAAAGCAATCAGCTTTCAGCTTTTCCTTTTTTTTATTCAGTCCTCATGTGGTTTTACTCAAAACTTCTTTATTAAGGTAAGTTTTTTATATATGTCAGTGACTAACCTTTAGGTAGATAGCCACCCCAAGGTAGCTTATCTGCTGATTCTCATAGGGGTAGTCTATGTTTCTTCCTTAGAATAGAGATTTTTCAGGAAGTGTTCTGATTCTGCAGGATATGCTGTCTTCAGTATGCATGATCTCTGAGCTGTCCATCAAAATCTGGCCACTTGAGTCTACTCTATATAATGGTTTAGTGGTAGAAAAATTTTGACTTACTCAAAGACTGTGAAACCTTGAAACAGATTATTTTTGTTAAAGGAGTATTGAGATAAAGCCCTCTTTGTAGGGGGTTCTCTTCCACTCCATCCATGATCAGTATAAATAGCTTGATTTTATGGGGTTTTGCTATACAGTTAAACAAGCCATAAACCTAATTCAAATACTCAATGTCCGAAATTAAATTCTAGTGTTTCCCAGGAAAATTAACTTTTATTTTCTTTTCAGTCTCCTTAACTCATTACATCCGAGTGACACCTTCAAGTACATCTGCAGTTACCTCCTACCAATGCCTCTAGGTGTCAAATATTGCTTGTTCATATTTGCATCAACAATTCCAAAACCATGCTATGTACAAGGTTTTAAAAGATTTCATCTTAAAGTTTACACAATGGCAAACTCAACTGCATTACTATTTGACCTCTGTCTAGTGCAGGTAAAGAGATATTAACTGTTATGTTTACAATATTAATTTATATAGATATAGGGCCGGATTCACGAAGGCTTGCACGGATTCTTAGAGTAGAGTAAGACTCCATGCAGCCAACATGTCCGCCAAGCGATCCAGGAACAGCCGGTAGGGGCATGCAACTGAGATCTCTAAACTAGTCCTACATGGACAGGGCTGGGATATGCAAATTACCTCAATTGCAGGTGAAAGCTATGCAAATGAGGTAAATTTGTGATCCAGGAAACCCGAACCTGTCCGAGTAGGAGTAGTGTTACTTGCAGAAACGTACTCAGTTGATAACTGAGTATGGTTTTGCAAATAGCAAAACGGAGCCATGTCAGCTGGAAATAAAGCATGAATGTACAGGAGGAAGCATGCCAATGGCTAAAAATATGGCCATTGGCAATGGGAAGGGATGTAAATTAAAACTAAAATAACTTTTTTTTTTATCCCGATCTCCAGGGTCTAACCGCCCTAAAAGCAGAAAATTAATAATTAAGATCCAGAAATGTGGATTTTATAGCTAAAAAGAAGTTACAATGCAAGGGAATGGCAGGCTGAAGACAACATGGCCACCGAGTAGAGGTTGCTAAGGGGGGAAGCTCAGTCTAAGAGATGTAACTAAGCATTAGTAGGCAATTCTATGCAAATGAGAGTTAGGATAGTGAATCGCAAGTTTACATAGCAAATGAGCACAGTCAGTGGAGTGTAGGAGTAGGATAAGGGGTGTAACAGAGTAGAAGATAGGTGACATCACGAGGGGGGTATGTATGAAAGGAGAGAAGCTCATTGGAGCAGAGTGTCATGTGTCAGCCTACATTCACATAATAGAAAGAGGTGTGTCAACAGGTAGGCCAGGTAAAGTCAAGAAATTGAAGGTGTATGCCATGGATAACACCAAAGTTTCTTGCTGGGCATGCATGTGCGCGTGTGCGCGCCAGTAAACCCTAGCAAGACAGTGTGCACTCGTGTTAGCGTGTGTGCGCGCGTGTAGGCTTGAGTAAGCATATGTAAGGTTGTGTAAACAGTTGTAAGAGTGTTTCCGCTGGTGTGTGTGCATTTTAACAAGAATAAGCATGGTTTAGTCCATGTAAGCATGTGAGCATGCTTGTTGGCTGCTGTGCGCGTGTTTGTGCTTGTGTGCGCGGTGCTCCCCCCCCCCCGAGGAAACAGAAAGGAAAAAGGAAACACACCAAACAGTGGGACGTTACCAGGGAGTACTAGCAGAGCTAGCAGGTGAAAACAATCAGAACAGGCAATTACCCAGGCAGAACACAAGCCCAGCCCAGCCCAGCACTTAAAACTCTGCAAACAACAGTCCATTATGTATCTCTTAAGAGACACTGTAACACTGCAGTAAGCTAATAGAAGTGAAAACTGAAAAAGCTTCACGGAGACAAAAAATGTTAGGGGCTGCCATTGCTGTTATAAGGCAACATATGCAACATGCTGAGGGTGGTGATAATGCAAATGCTGCTGGACAACCCACAGTGAGGAGACGGAGAAGAGTGTACAGGCCCAGGGTTACCTACCAGGGGCTACATGAGCTGGAGATAGTGGAGCACTATAGAGTGGACAGAGATCTCTTGCAGCAAATTGTTGAGCTGTGCAGGCCACGCCTCACACACAGAACCAACAGAGGGGAACCCATCCCAGTGGAAACTAAGGTATGTGTTGGCCTAAGAATATTAGCAACAGGTACCTTCCAGAGACCAACTGGTGATATGATGGGGATATCACAGGCATCAGCATCCAGGGTACTGCACCAGTTCCTGGATGCCATGCAGCACATGTTGGTGATCATGTATATTTCCCCAATTCCCATGAGGAATTGGCTAGCAATATGTGTCTCTTCCAGCAAATAGCAGAATACCCTGAGGTAGTGGGTGCAATAGACTGCACGCACATATGCATCAAAGCACCAGCCGGTGAGCAGGGTAGAGTCTACTTCAACTGCAAGGGCTTCCCCTCCATCAACTGCCAGGTCATGTGTGATGCCCAGGGCATAATACTGAATGTGTGTGCTGGCTGCCCTGGAAGCTACCATGATTCCCATATCTGGCATCTGATGCAGCTGTACCAGACATTTGCCAATGGGGACATCCCATATGGTCACCTAGTGGGGGATGCTGGCTATGCACTGGAGCTGTGGCTGATGACACCCATCAGAAACGCACACACACCTGAATAGGAACGCCATAATGAGGCACACGCACAAACACAAAATGTAATCGAGCATGTGTTTGGGCTGCTCAAGTCACGGTTCCGGTGCCTGGACACATCTGGTGGAGCCTTGCAGTACTCAACAACTACATGTACCCAAATTGTCATGGTATGTGCTATGCCACATAATATGATCCTGCAAAAACAGCTGCAGCAGGACCAGCATAGGCCTGGGCCAAACAGCCCCCCACCATTGCCAAGGCCATCACAGGCAGAGCGTGACTCGGAGGAGGAACAACCTGAGCCTGCCCCAGTAGGCAGAAGGAGGCATGCCCAGTATGCTTTGGCCTTGGCAAAGAGGCAACGCATAGCACATACACTGGCTCAGTAGGAACTCTGGAAATGATACCTCTCTCTGACCCGCACATATAGTAAAAGGGATGCCTACGTTGACACTACCTGCTTTCAAACATGTATAGGGAATGTAGTATGTGCATCCAACATAGGCAGCCCTGCATCAACACCTGAGGCATGATTGCCATGTGTTAAGCAATATAAAGCAGTGCTAAACAGCATTTACCATCATGAAGTATATGTAAAGTATATGTAAACAAAATCACACACACCAACTACTAGTAATATTGGCCAATGTTCAGCAATGAGGGTAATATTGAGCAATGTTGGACAAGCTGGGTCTAGGTAGGGCATAGCTGAACAAAAGCCAACATGCTCATATTGGCTCTACTGGCCCCTAAGCAGTCTGGTCTGCTCAGTATGAAAACATAAGTGGGGATGGGACTCGAACCCAGGATACTGTGCACTATAGTCATAGCACTGAACCAATAAATCATAACAGTATTGCAGTGGTTAGCCTGTATGAAGAAATGTTGATAAGTCTATGCAAAGTATTTCATGGGAACCCTGCAGGCACAGCATAATCCCTGTCGAGTTGTGACACAAAGGTGAGTCCTGCAGTAAGAATAGAACCTGACTTTCACCACACACAGTACAAATGTTAATAATGGACATGTAGACATACATCAACAAATGTAGTGGACCTCAGACAGCAACATATTGAAAGGTCACACTGGGCATGCTCACATACTTGAATACATGAGACAAATGTCAGGCAACAGCAGTCTGAACTGGGCATGCTCACACACTTAGGCCATGTTGGAGTACAGCATTGGGCCACATATAGCAGGCAGTTGCATGTGTTAACCCACGGACCTCTCACTACCCAGCAATCTGCCCTGTGCACACACTGAATGACAACAGACACGTAAATAATATAGTGGAACCCTGTCATAAGCAAATATGTTCTGCAGATACCTAGGCGGTTCATAGAAAGTGTGAAAGCAAAGATGATAAAAACCTGCAAACAGTATCAGCAATAAACATTGTGCATCATGAAAATTATCATAGGTTCAGAGGTTGATACTAGGCTATCTGCCCTAGGGCATGTACAAGCATAGCCAGAGTGTGTTTGGCTTCTGCAACCCAGTCTAGTCAGAACACTGTGCCTCTGAATAGTAGGCCACACAAGATAGCCCATTCATGTTGAGTGTATTGTGCCTCTGTCTAGCAGGGACCCAGAAGATATCGCATGGGTAAACATGTGATCACCCATCCACATGTCAAGATGTCACCTGTAGGTGGTCAGTGGGTGGCTCTGCCTATGCAAAACCAGGACTACACTCCGGAGTGAGTGGAGACTTTCTGATAATAATCTGTCCCCCCAGCATGTCCTTTTAACATCAATGCTGAGGTATATGTCCCTGGAGTGTGTAGCTCCAAGGGAGTCGGATATCCTGAGGTGGAGCATGTCCAGTAAGTCTGGGTCAGATATTGCCTGCAACTACAGGCACACAACACATCCGTGTAGGTGGTAAATGACTGAGTATAGCTGGAGTTACTGTATCGGAACTGCGCAGGGCATCTGTGTGAGTCCCTACATCTGCCCGATGAGTAACATTTGTGGCCATTACAGTTGCTGCAGGTGTCAGGTAAGGTACATCCCAAATGTGGCATAGTAACCAAGCATGGTCATGAAGAGTATAGGGGCACAGTGACCACACCTGATCAACATGTGAAACCATATGGGATATGGTGCGCTATGTAGACGTACTGTCTAATCACTATGGCAATAGGATTGTCAAAGGTGATAGTACGTACAGGTTGTGTCCCCAAACCCGTAACAACCACTACTGTATGTAATGGATCACAACCTATGTGGTAATGTGTGGGCATTTTGTCATCCTCAAAGGGGATGACTATGCAACTAATGGCATGTAGCCATGGGCCATGGCTCAGGCACCATTCAACCTATCTCTGTGAGACCCTGTATGGGTATGCATGTGCCAGCAGGAGAGCTGATTATGGCACCCAGTTTGCAGTCATCTGCAAACTTGGGCAGCCACAGCCCTCCTGTGATAGCCTGTACATCATACAAATATATACTGAACAAGAGAGGTCCCAGGACTGAGCCTTGTGGGATGCCATGTGTCATGGGTGTATAGTCAGACATGGCACCTGCAACACTGAGCATGTGGGTGCTATCCCTGATCCAGGTAGCAATACATCGTGTCAGATATGTGTCAATATTGATGCTGGGGAGCCTATGCATAATGGCCGAGCGGGGTATTGTGTTGAAGGGTTGTGCAAGGTCCAGGCAGGCTGCGTGGACAACTGTCCCAATACTGATGGACCTGGTAACTGTTGAAAGAATTTGAACAGGTCCAACAGGCAAGATCTGCCCACAACAATGCTGTAATGTGTAGGACCCAGTGTCTGTAGGTTTCCCATGTCTATGTGCATGGGTCCCATTACAGTACACCCCATAGCTTTGCAGAACAGGCTAATTAGCCTTTTAGGCCGATATTGCTTGTGGTCTGTTGTGACAGTAATCAGTGGAGTGGGACCACTATCGCTGTACGCCATTCTGTGAGTACATATGCTGCAGTAACTCTTATATCGAACAGTGACGTAATGTGAGTGTTATGTCTGTCATGAAGGCTGTGTACAACACAGGCTGGGACATCGTCTGGTCCCATTGATGCTGTGATGTCCACTGTGGGGAGGGCAGCACTCACCTGTTTACTTATGATGTCTGGGAGGTTACACTCTGTTTTTATGGACAGTACCACCTTAGGGGGGATGTGGGGGACACATCTGCACTGAACCTGTTTGCCAGGATGATGGCAATGTCAATGGGTTCAGGGTATGTGTAGTCAGTATGCAGTAACACACAGCATATCAGTGAGTGTCCAGCCAGGTACCTGAATCGACTGAAGAAGGCCTTGTGAGTGTCCGACGTGTCTGGTGCAATTGTCCGTTAGATGTGTGCCTGACATAATTACCCAAGTGATTGTAGCTGTCTGCTAGTACAGATCACAGATGCCTTCCCTGTCTGGGATTGTGCTCTATCATGTAGTAGCTTCCTCCATTTGTTGTAAAGCGTATGAATGGCTGGGGGTCTACCACACAGGTCCACTGCCATTGCACGAATGAGTCCAGTTGTTATTTTGGATGTAACGATCCATGCGGTCCACTAGGTGTCCATAGAATGTGTATGTAAAGGATACAGCAGTCTGAGCCATACTTTCCACTGACCCAGGGTCTCGGAAGGATACCACCATGGTTTGGAGGAGTGTGACGTTTTCCTATAGGAAGTTCACCATTACCCAGGAAGGGTGTGGGGACGGGATATGGATGTCCAGTGAGATAAAGTATGTTCTGCCCTTAGCAATGAGGGGTATATCGCAGGTGTGGCACATAGAGTCCCCATGTCGGTGATGATCATGTCCAATATGTTGTGCCCTCGTGTGGGTGTGGTGACCGGTTGTGCCATAGCATATGAGTGTAGAAATAGTAGCAACTGTTGGTTGAGGGTGTTGTGGCCTGAGTACTATCCACAGTCAATGTGTGGGTATTTGATGTCACCCAATATAATGGTGTTTGGGGAGACCTTCATATTGTCCAGTATTCCCAGGAAAGCTGAGTGGGGATGCTGAGTTGGGGAGTGTGGTCTGTAGTAGGCAACAAACCAAAAGGCCGATTTGCACAAAGTTAGGTGCATATGTATGGTCTGTGATGCTTTGTGCAGTGTTTCCAACCCGGAGGTATGTGTATCTGTGATGTATATGGATACACCCCCTAATTGTGTTGGCCATTCCGAGTTATGTGGTCAGAAAGCATGGTACGAAATACAACCTGGTAGTGCTGGTGTGCATGTGGGAGCCTGAACCATGTGTCTGTTAGTGCACAGTAATTGCTATCCTCCATACTGAGGAAATCCCTGAGTGGGTACAATTTGAGGGTAATACATCTGGTGTTGATCAGCATTACCCTCAGTGTCATGTACTCTGTAATGTCTATGGAAGTGGTTCTGTCCTTTGAGCCCCACTTAAATAAGGCACTATGGTGGCAGCAAGTACCCTAGCCAGTATTCAAAAGTCCAAGGGTGACAGGTGCAAGCTGTCCATAGGGAAGCTACGTGGCATGTCGAGCATGTCACCACAGGGTGACAGACACTGTATCCCCTTTGAATAACACCAATATGTTAGCCAAATGTTAAACGTGATCAGTGTGTTGGTATACTGTGACATCATACTTGGTGAGTGTAAGATGCTAGACAAGGTCAGGGTAATACTGGGCTGGGCTACATGATCACAGAGTTCCTCTATGTTTCATGTCATGTGGTCCAGGGAGGAACGTCTGAGGTTGTACGCACCAGCTTGGACAATGATGGAGCCAGTCCTGGACTTGCTTTGGAGTGACCTGAGTGCATGTGTCATGTAGCAGATCCTGGCACCTGAGAGACAGCTCAAAGTGACTATTCCCTTGTTTGGCCTGGTGAGTGGGACGACAGTGTGTTTGACATTGTCACCTATAACAAGTGTATCAGGTGTGTTGTTTAGCCCAAAGGGCAGTGATTGTGTGGCACACTGACATTTTGAACTGTGTGACGTGGGCATTGTAGTGGGGTAGCAGTTGTGTGTGTGTCTGCTGTGGAGATCTCTGCTGCTTAGGCAGAGTGTATGTAGAGCCTCCGAATATGTGTATGTGTGATAATGTGGTTTGTGTGCTGTCACTATCGGTGTATGTGAGACTGATATGTGGTGTGTGTGGTCACCCTCACCACCTAATAGACTATGCCAGTCATGGGTCGAGAGAGCTCAGCGTCCTTTATGTCAATATTGTTACATCTCCCACATATATGCGAGTGTGATGTGAGGGGGAGAGGGTCATCTGTGTACATGAGGCAGATGTGACATTGTGTCATAACCACAAAATTCACTAGCTGGACTGGAGAGTACACATTAAACCAACCCCTGGACATGCCAGTGTATTATGATGACATACTCTGTAGCCTGAGCACAAAGGATCAGTAGGGTGTTAAGTGTGTAAAAGAGTATAACCGGGATTAGTGCTCAGGTTTGTTGGTGTTTTGTAAAGAGTGGCTGAGAAGGAGTCCAGACTGAGATTCATGACATGTCCTTCAGCTATGTAATAAATAGTAATGTACACGCATATATGTGCTGAGTCAGGGACAACTGTACCTTACTGACATTGCCAACATCCTATCAGACAGGCCCATGTATACATACTCACCTCCCACAGACGATAGTCCCTGACATCATACCAGGAGATATCATGTGTAGAATGGCTGAACAGCTCCCCCAAAGCCAAAAGCATGGCAGCAATTGGATTACATTGTTTCCCAATATGTGTCATGTATGCACTACAGAACAAACAGACCCTGCACCTGAACAGTCTGTTGAGCCTCACCCACTCCACAGGACCTGGAACCGTCGCATGTGTTACAGCAACATAAGGCACTCCCCACATGTGTGGGTGCACAACACACCATGGGAAGTATAGTCCAGTAAGCCTATAAAGTCTGATCTGCAAGGCCATGGAGTGCATCATGGCAGACGTGATAAACAGAGCTATTGGAAGCCGACAAACACACAACCCTACCAACTGTGGTATGGTCATGTGCAGATCATGGTTCCCAAGCATGCTACACCATCTGCAAGGCAGCTACCTAGGACATACATCATGGAACAGAGCTACACATGTCCCACATAGACTTTGAACAGCTTTTCATCAACATCACAGACACATGTCGTATCCACAAAAATCAACAATTTGTGCATAGATATGTGTTGACATATGGAGGGATGTCAATGTGTCCACAGATAGATCACACAAGGTGAGACTCACGGGGTCCTGTATAAGCTGTTGATACCTGCCAACCTACATGGATCATTCCTGGGATTGCAAAACAATGTGTACACACACTACCATGTCCAGTCTGATGATGTCATCATCCTACAAATATACCAGGAGAACAGATTTCACCCAGTAAAACATATAGCGTGCCGTGTTAATGCGTATCTCTCTAGTATCATGACATAGTTAGGTAGGGGTTTGAGTTCTGCAAACCCCAAGTATGTGTGTGTGTATGTGTGTGTGTGTGTGTGTGGGGGGGTGTATGTGTGTGGTTTCCTTTGAGAGGAGTAGCCTTTTTGGAGACTGGGAAAACACATTAAAAGAGGTACATCCCTCTTTGGAAAGTCCAATGATGTCAGCATCCTACAAATATTCAAGGAGAACATAAACCACCCAATAATGCATATAGCACGCCATGTTAATGCGTACCTCTCTAGTATAATAACGTAGTTAGGTAGGGGTTTGAATCCTGCAAACGCCTGGTGTGTGTGGTTTCCTTTGAGAGGAGTAGCCTTTTTGGAGACTGGGAAAACACATCAAAAGAGGTACATCCCTCTTTGGAAAGTCCGATGATGTCAGCATCCTACAAATATTCAAGGAGAACATAAACCACCCAGTAATGCATATAGCACGCCATGTTAATACATATCTCTCTATTATCATAACATAGATAGGTAGGAATTTTTGAGTCCTGCAAATGCCAAGTGTGTGTGTGTGTGTGTGTGTGTGTGTGTGTGTGTGTGTGTGTGTGTGTGTGTGTGTGTGTGCCACAGGTGGTCAATGCAGTGTGGGTTTTGCTTTTACTATGGTATGACGAATGTTTCAAACAGTATGTGCATTGCACACATCGGCTATCTGCATGTCAAATAAATATGTGTACATGTGACCTCAATCAGTACATAGGTGTGAAGCCTGCATATGACATGAATACATTTGCAACCTTCGACAGATTTTGCCGCTGCTTCACAAATCATAGGTCACATATGCATGTCTGTGTCAAGCCCGGCCAATGTAGTGATCCGTGGCCAAGGACATCTCTGCCACACACACCCATGACAGGTACTATAGAGTACTGTGAGTGAGGGTAATTGCCGCGGTATATGTCAGACATGTTCATACACAACAACGACTGGCAATAATGGGCAGTCATTATAGGTGTACACCAGCCCTGTGGATATGCATGCAGGCCCCTAATGTGTTATGTGAAA
Organism: Protopterus annectens; assembly: GCF_019279795.1. Lineage (NCBI taxonomy): Eukaryota > Metazoa > Chordata > Ceratodontiformes > Protopteridae > Protopterus > Protopterus annectens. The sequence continues at coordinate 382,738,288 of NC_056733.1, forward strand.
CACAGAGGGACCCCACAATACCTATGGATATGTGGATACCAAGGGACAGATGACATAACATGTGTCTGTCTGTACACATTGGTAACCAACATACATGTTGAGGGCTACCACCTATGTGGTACTGTCGGGATAGTATGTATAGTAAATGTGGATGAATATGCCATAGATGGCTTACTGCTATACAGCATGTATTGGACAACAGGTATCTGTCTGTATGATACCCTTGTGTAGGATATGTGTCCCATCCAGGGAATGCAGTGTAGGCCAATGCATGCATTTCCAGATGTTGATGGACATATCCCTAGTGTATTTGCATGTACCTAAGAGGGCTATATGCCACACAGGTGTGGTCCCAGGAATATGTGGCGGTCAATACCACTGGTTACTGTGATTGTATAGTACTGGGAGGATCCAACTGTTACTGAGTTCCCTACAACTGTGAGTCATTTGTCAGGACATCATCTAATGATTGGTTATAGTCATGCTGTTGAGATGGTGTATACTACCAGACTGCAGATCATTGACAGATATCAACAGTATCACCCACAGCATAGTGCCAACCCATGTCATACACACATGTGTACCCATGTTAGTACATATCTGTAGTAGAATGCATACTGGCCATCGAAAGATACCATGATATGTTAACAATGTGTAGAACAGGGTAAGTCGCACATCCCACGTGTCCACTATGCACGTACATGCAGACAGTGCACACACACCATGTTCACAGATGTACACCCGCTAATTTGTAATGCACACATCACACATGTACTGTCCACTCACTAACACATGCTGGCAACACTGTACACTTAAGCCAAGTGGCACATGGGTGGACATTACATACTGAGGACTAACACTGGTGTAAACAATGCTACAATGACTGTCACAGCTGTGATGCATAATGCCTGCTCAGGTATACCTACAAGGATATCATTACACTTTCCTGTTGTCAACTTGCTACTATTGCTACACTGCTATAATGTCACCATGTGCATCAGAACCATGTTAGCCTGTTCCTGCATCAATGTTACAGATGACAGGAGGTGGCACAGGTGTCATCATATGCACAGGGTGTGTTGTAGGTTTGCCAGAGCTCGACATTGACCCATCCAACCGGCATGTGTGTGTGTGTGTGTGTGTGTGTGTGTGTGTGTGTGTGTGTGTGTGTGTGTGTGTGTGTGTGCGAGGGACAACAGTACTGCATGGGCCAATGTTGATGTAATGTGTGTGTGTATGTGTGAGCCCTAGTTGTATGGTAAATGTGTGTGTGTCTGCATGCAAACAACTCCACCATGTGGCTGCCATACATGGGTGGTTGTGGGACAGCCACAGACTGTACCTGCTAGGCCATACAGATCACTGTCTCTGGCCACGGACACAGTACCTGTGCCTAGCAGGGGTGCTATGGGCAGTATCGGGTACCAACCCTGACTGGGTGCTGTCATTAGAGGCAGAGGTATGATGACTGGTCCCATGTCCCTGCTGGGATTGGCCAGTGCCATGTGCATGTGGTCTAGTAGGGTGATCAATGGACAGGCCAGCCCTAGCATTGCTAGGGCTGGCACTGCCACTACGGGAGCGGCTGTGATCCGTGGTCCGTCCGCAATGACTGCCAGCTGATGCTGTTGCTGGCATGCATCCGCGTTGGCTTCTCATCCATCCCACATGGTCCTGGCTCATGGCTAACACATCATGGAGGACATTTAATGTCTCCCTCCACTGGCTATCAATGACCTCGGTGTAATTCCGGATGGCACCGGCTAGGTCACGGATGCTGTCATTGATAGCAGTGTAATGGGCCCCCTGCGCCCTTAGTCCCTGTCGGGCGTACCATTCCATACGTGCCTGTGCCTGCATTACAGCCCAGAACATACTGGAGGTTGTAATACCTCTGGGGGCACGTCTGCCAGTGGCAATACGACCAGTGGTGCTCCCCAGAGAACCTCTGGACATCTGCCTATGTGGTACCATTCCAGTAATCCGGCTATGGCTGCTGTGAGGGGATGCACGTGCCATAGGTACCACACTCTCCTGGTCAATTCCAACTGGATGCTGTCCCTCAGCTAAGGCCATTGGTGACGAGGGATGTATTGGCAGTATGAGTGTGCACATAGATGGGGTTGACCGCTGTGTAGTGTCGATTGGTGGACCAATGACAGACCCTGTCAGACCTTCCTATGCCACAATACATGTCTCATCATCTCCACTATCAGTGGCGGTGACATCAGGTTCCCTGCTGCATTCAGCCACCCCTATCTCAGCACCTGTGGAAGGAAAGGAAGACAGGAAACACACTTTACAATCTGTATGTGATGTTAGCACACATGCACACATGCACACATGAACACATGAATACATGCACACATGCACACATGTACACATGCACACATGAACACATGCACACATGCACACCTGAACACCTGAACACATGCGCACCTGAACACATGCACACATGAGAACATGCACACTTGAACACATGCACACATGCACACATGAACACATGCACACATGTACACCTGAACACATGAACACATGCACACATGAACACATGCACACATGCACATAAATACACTGCTCACCACAGCACATACACACACACACCAGCAATCCAACACATACACAATAGTGGGTGATGGTGGGTGACAGTATCACAAGGCAGTCACCACACATGTGTCAGCATGCAGAATATGTGTTGCTCAATACCATGCAGTGCAAGTGTAGACAGCCCTATCTAATGACATTATACATGGCTGTGATGCATGTGTGTAGTTGTTCAGTGATTGGGTACACCCTGGAACAGAGTGTGTACATGGACACAACATTGTTGTGCAAGTATTATCTGCTCTGCAATGTCATGTGCACCATCACTCAATGGTATACATACCATGGCTGCATGTGTTATCTGTGTGACACATAGATTGCCATGTCTGATGACAGTGTCTGTGTCCATAGCACATAATAGTGGGCACAGGTGTAGTGAATGCATGCAATGAACAGACATGGGATGAGTGGTGCATGTAGACATGAAGGAATGCCAGTGCTCGACATGGACATTGTACAGTGGTTATGGTGAGTGTGGCACATATTGCAGATATGTCAGTGCCAGCCATGACATGGCATGCTACACAACTGCAGCATTAAACACCACACATAGCCAATGTGTGTCATATGACCTATACACCCAATAGCATTCCAGGACATATATGTGACTCTTTGTACAGATGGCGACTGATGTGCATAATGTGTATATTAGCATATGTAAGCACACACAAAACATGCTATGCATGGTGTGTATAGGTGCATATGTTTGCACACACAGAACAATGAGGTGCACAGCAAAGACTGCTATGTGTAGTACTGTGGTCACTGTAACCAGATGGGGTGTAGTACCATGTGCCATCATCATCATCATGCATCTTGTGGTCACTCACGGCTACTACTGTGCGACAGACCACCGCCTAGCAGGCTGTACCTGAAATGCAGTGCCGTGGATACGTTCAGTATTACACAGCCACTTTGTACATGGGTGTATGAGGTGCCCAGTAGGGAGCATTGCCTCACATGACTGTATTATGTGTTGAAGAGTGTTGCACAGCCCCATGATAGGCCTCTACCCCCGAGGTACGTCATGTGTGTGTGGATGACATGTGGGATACTGACGTGTGACCTTACAGCGGGTGTGTGGTTACGCCATATGTAGGATGACTTTGTGTACTGCATGTGATCAGTGTGTTATGTTGTGTACAGGTGTTGCAACTATGCCTATCCAATGTGCAGTACGGGGTTGCCACAACTGTGTGTCATGCTCTGTGTATTACATGTCATTGAGGCAGCTACTGACATTACTGAGCTGTGCAACATCTCACAGCAAACATGCACGGCATGCATTATGCGTAGGTGTGTTACATGTACATGGCCTACACCTCACCTATGACATGCATATTTCATTACCAACATTGCAGGTATAACACACTCACCAGCATGGATCGGCTGCCCTGCCGTCACACCAGAGGGACCTACGAGAATATGAGAGGGTTCGTCAGTGGCCACAACTGTGGCATTGCTACAGTGGGTATGCTAAACTTCAGTACAACAACAGTCAACAGTCACAGGTGTAGGTGTAGGGATATTATTCAAACTATCCATATTGCACAACACTAGGCAGCTGAAATGCTAAAGACACAGTACACATCTCACGTACACATAATCTAACAATACAGTTAACTGTAGTCTACAGATTGGGCATGTTACCTGCTTGCTCCAGGTGGATGTGCTGGGTGGCTCCGGCCTCCATTACAACACATGTCAGTGGTTGTTGTAGCTGTTGTCCATGAGCCAACATGCTTAGCAGCAGCTCCTCCGCTCTGGTGAGGGGGGGGATGAATGGCCACCCCTCCACCTGTGGCAAGCTGCTGTCTTTGGAAATCAGACGCATGCCGCCGGACTTGTCTAATTAAATCACTGCAGTGATGGTGTACCTGCTCATATGTTCGGTTATGCATGCCTATGTCATTTACCCAACTAACAAGTTCCTGCCACAATGCAGTCCATCATGCTGGTACTGGCCGCTTCTGGAGAAGAGCATTGTGTACTGCTGCAAAAGGCTGTTGCGTATCACCTCTTCCTCCTCCGCTGTATACGCTGGGTTGTGGTGGTGGGCCATCTGGATGAAAAAGATATGAACAATATGTGTGAGAGTGTCCTGTGTCACACTTTACACCTTTACCCACAGATATCACTTTACTGCCATATATACCATCCTATTGGCTGTCAGAGGTTGCACACGTTCAATACCACTTATTGGTTCTCAGGCCACAACTAACTAACACTGTCTGGCAGACTGCGTATATCACACCACTATACAATAGTACCCGACACACTGTTTGTGACACATTGCACAACCTCAAGATAGGGGTGTATATCACACCGATGCACAAACAGAGATGTCATCCATTGCATTGGATGTATAGTACAGGTACAGTAGTACCAATCAACCACCCTAGTCATTGATGTCATAGCTCTGCCTAACAGATGTGTCCAGTTGTTACTATAAGTGGCATACTGCTGTAACAGACTATATATGTTGCTAGATACACTCATTTACCCTGTAACACACATATGATCGCAGCCATTGTACAGGCATACTCACACACACATCAGGTAAACATACAACGCACCACTGCATGCCAACACAGAATATCATTACCTGTGTACCATACTGTACTGTGTGCCACTACTTAAACAGCCTTATGTCTGCATTCTGTCCTCTGTGGAGACTACAGGAAACACACATGACAGTGTTTCCAAGCAATGTGAACACACACCATACCGTGCTGTTTAGGCCTACTACTTCAGGTAGTACTACAGTTCATACTGGTTATGGATTCACCAGCAGTACCACTCACTAAGCATACATGTATTGCTTTAGCCTACAATGAGACACCACATTTGTCAACGGAGAACTACGTCACATCATCTGCCGTACTATTATGTCTGCCTAACAGTACATTACACATCAGTTGCTGTCCTCACAGCTAGGACAGGCACTACCATGTCAGATACAACATCAAACTAAACTATCACACCTTTACAGACCTTGCACACATTCAGCGTTACACTTATGTAATGTCACATAGCAGCTATTGCATTAAGTACATGTGTGAGTGCATAGTGTCATAGGTAGGTAATATGCTATTGGCCCTAGGGCCTACGGCAGCCTAGCCATATGCTACCCTGGCCTTTGACACACATGTACTTTGATTTCACTTGCCCCTGCCAACCTGAACCACAGAGGTGTTTCCTGGGGTGTATTACCAATCTCCCACACAATCATCAGGGGTATTTATAAGAACTGCTAAGGAGGAGCCTTGTTTGCTATTGCTATGTGGTCTATTCCGGTGTGTGGCATATCTCTGAGATGGGAACTTATCCCTCCAGCATGTGCCGTTTAGTGAGCTGACAAGGTTTAGGGCCCTAGAGCATTTATCCCAGAGGGATTGTGATATGTTGCCAAGGTGGGTGTGACATACCTCTGTATGTCCGGCAGAGGTCACCTCTGTGTGGCCAGTATGCAATACAGTGTACTTGTGATTTTTGTGAGTCAGTCTGCATAGGGCATCTGTTTGCAGCCAGTATTACCCTCTGGGGCGTCTGTCTGTGGCCTGTTCACCTGGTGTAGTTGTTATGTGAAGTACATACCACACAGCGCATTGTGATGAGTACAGGGGAACTCTACCCTATACGTCCATAGCTGACACACCTGTTGTCATGACATATACCACACAGACAGATTACAAGTGTAGTGTGGCACTGTCTTCATCAAAGTGGAGGCTACTGTCCACCTGTGTCCCATGTTCCCTTATCACACCTGCACTGTTAGGTACATCTCTACCTATGTGGTAGTTAATGGGTACACTGTTTTGGGAAGGTGAATGGCAGTGCAGTATCAGCACTTGTCTACAGTCCGTGCCTTGGTCACCACACACCTGTTGTGGTACATATGAACCCGTGTCTCTCTGTCTTTCTCTTTCACTCTATATGTGTATATATATATATATATATATATATATATATATATATATATATATATATGTATATATATATATATATATATGTATATATATATATATATATATATATATATATATATATATATATATATCATATACATGCATATCTATGCACATACATGTACACATCCATTGCTGTCTACATGGATGTACATATAGGCACATGTACAGTCCACCTTTCATGGTTGGGATATCACTTATGCGACAGTTGTGGGATGTACAGGTATGTGATTGAATTGCACAGTGTTGTGCAGCATACATGTGGGTGTCCTCAGCCCTTGTTGCATTAGCAGGCCTCACTGGCTGTAACACAGCAGATCTGACACATCTGTCCCACAGCATTTAACCACCACATGACATATATCAACACTACCTTAGCTGGCCTTAGGCATAGGCCAACTGGGCGGCCGCCTAGGGCGCCGCTCTAGCAGGGGTGCTTTTCCACTATTTATGTGGTGTAGTACGACAAGGATGAGGGCACCAGGAAGTGTGGTAGGGGGTGCCATGGAGCCCTTTTGCCTAGGGCACCAGTTGACCTACAGCCGCTCCTGCGCACTGCATGCTGTTTTCTAAGCCACACACTATGACCTACATGGATATATGCACATATCAACCTTCACTGACAGATATCTGTCCACCCTTCACTAACAATTGCAGTATGTCCCTTGCCCTATGCACATGTGCAGATACAGATACATACTGCTGCCACACCTGGATGATTTGCAGTGTGTAGAGTACTCTTCAGGAACATCTACAACATGCCAACACATACATGTGAGTTACAAATCTTACCTTAGTATTTCCCTGCTCCGTGTGTTACGGTTTTGTAGTTTTTATTTTTTATTGATGTTTTTTTTTTGGTTTTCACCCTCTATTCAACATTCTGTCTCTGTTTCTCACTCTGTTCTGTTCTGTCTCTGTCTCTGTCTCAGTTGTGTCTGTGTCTGTGTTCATGTCTCTCTCTCTCTCTCTCTCTCTCTCTCTCTCACTCTCTATCTCACAGCACCTGCAATGATGTAATTGCATGTGTGGACTGCAGGTACTGCCTGCTTTTCTAGGTATCTGCACTTGTGCATGTGTCAGCCTCTGCACCAATTGCTGCCCACCATTCAGTAATTGCATGCAGCCTGCTGTTTGATGATTGCATTACTCACTTTGATTGCAGCCTACTGCTATAAAATGCTAGTTTAGGTAGGCGTAGCCCTTTCAGATTTCCAAGGTGGGGCCCATGCTTGGTTGCTCTGGACACCGTTGTGTCAGTCTGAAGGTTGGTATATGTCTCTTATCTGATGCTAGGGTTGTAGCCAGTGATATGCATGTTGTACTCAAACCTGAATGTTGCTGCTTCCAATACACACATCTCAGTGTAGACATGTACGCACCCCTCCAAATGCTAACACAGCATACATGGGAGTATGCACTTTTTTCTCACTTACACAATTAACTGCCATACAAATGTGGTTATTGCACTGTATTCCTGTGGCCAGTATTAATCCTGGTCTGATACTGTGTGGTGTTTGTAAGGTGCTACTGTAACATTATTCCCTGCTAGGATGGCTGGTTCTCCTTTCACAGTCATGTCATGCAATTCCACAACCACTGCTGGTAAAGACCCACAGAAAAGGATTAGTGTTATACCATTCCTAATTTTCATTTACATTCCCTCATTGTAATGCATGATATAGTTATTTCAATACCAAGTTATTTGTATATCTGCTGTGGCTTAGTGGTAATTCATGCAGTCTATTGTGTCAATGATCTGGGGTTCGAGACTGGCAGAGATATTTTCTTTTGTTGCTGAGCAGAACAAGGGCCCTGCCCTAGAGTGACTAAGGCACTTTTAAGCAGTTGTAAGCGGGTTTGCGTGACACTTAGTGATGCTTAGCTAAGCGCACACATGCGCACACTCGCTTAAACCTGCTTACTACTGCTTAAAAGTGCTTACTCCCACTAACCCCCACGCTAATTTCCTTTAAAGAAAAGAAAATGGGGATATAGGAAAGTGGTGAAAAAGGGGGCACAAAGAGGGACACACAGTAGGTAAACAAGCGCGGGATGTGCAGGACGAGTGTAGGGAAGGTTCATAGCTGCCCATTTCTTTAACAGTAACAGCTGTGCATATACGATGAATTTAGAGTGAAATTTGAAACCTTCCACCCCCCTGGGAGAGGGGTGAGGACAACAAAGTATGTTGTACTGCCAATTCTAATTATCAGCTTACATGTCTGTTCAATGGACATGTGTGCGAAATGGGCAGCTATGTATGGGGCGTAATTTTTTTGTGGGTACAGATTGCCCTTTTATTTTTTTTTCAGGTGAGAGTGGGAAGTGAGGTAGAGGAAGTAGGTATGTCCAGGGTGGTAGGTTGGCAAGGTAACAGACAAAATAGACAAGACGCATATAGGGGCTGTGTATGACACATGGGGTGGGTGAACACAATTGACGGGGTCGGATGTTTGGAAATCGCAAGCCCATGAGCCCACAGATGGTAACAGTGGAACTGAGATCCCCACCCATGGGCAGTCACCACTGAACCTTCACAGCCCAAGGGTGGCTGTGCTGGGGGCTGCGTAGGATGAGCAGGCTCACCCGTGAGATGCGCCACTCTTGCCTCAAGCTGGCACAGGGGATCAGTGGCTGAACACTGGATCTCCCTACACATCACAGCCTGGACCCTTTGAAGGGTGACAGGTGGCCCTTCTCCACCCATGCTTGCACGGGGAGACGAGCCCCATCCCCTGCAGCACTTCCACCCGAAGGTGGCACAGGACCAACGGAGGAGGGGAGCCCGGGCTGGGCACCGGACCTGCTGGTGCCAGGTGTACTCGCCGGGTGAGGAGGGACAGGTGGGTCCGTTGGGACCGGCCTTCCCATACATTCTGCAATTAGGTGTGTTTAATTACAACATAAACAAAACAGCATTCCAGATTAATTGTAACAGCATGTAATAATATTCCCATTAACCCAACACACCAAGGGTACAACAGTTGAACAGCAAGCATAACACATGCATATACTGAACCACAGTAGTTATTCCAACATCATGCAGGGATGTTTGGTAGCAACAGGCCACCATGACTGTGGTGTTTAAACAGGGCACATGCATCAACGTGAATGCAAATATTTATAGAACAATAGGACATATGTCCCAACAAATATTTAAGATTACACATACCCATTGAGGTGTGGAATTGCATGGTTTATGCACATACAGTATGGTGTATAAAAAACCTCGGTTAACATCTTATAATGACCTTTTAGTCTACACTACATTCCTAGTGACTGCAAGTGTATATCCCCTACCTGTATTATTATACTTGCCACCATACATTAGGTTGTGTAATGGGTTTGGCTAGTTCAATATATGCCTGACCTATATCTGACATACTAACTGTCCAGGATGCAGATGTTACTGCTACATATTTCTTGATTGCATTTCTGTTTCTTTATCTACATATCTGGGATGTTTTCACATGACATTTTCACTTCGATTTGTACAGAACCCTGCATTTCTTGACACATATTCACATTTCTGGGGAAAAAATAACATGCTACACATGTGCCAGGTTTACTTATTCATGCCAGCCAGTAACTGCCTGTTGTGGACTGTATATATTTTTCACAGCTACTAGTACTTCCATCACACGCTTTATATGGGACTGCACAACTCTGGGTTGCCAGCACCTGTTCAAACAGTACTGTTTGTATACTGCAAGGGTACAACAACATTTCAGACTCTGTGACACAGACACACTCTGGGTTTTAGACCTTTATTAATGACATTACACACTTTTCCACAGGCTCACTCCTTTATTTGTTTTAACAGTGTATATGGCAGACATGTTCAAGACATATTATACCTTTATTAATAGGTGAGAACAATCTTTTTTCAGGCTCACTCACTTATTTTATATGACAGTGCCTGCAGAGATATTATTCCTGACATATGTTACCTTTCTTAATGGGTTTCTACACTCTTTTTCTGCCTCTCTGACGTTTTTATCTGACAGTACTTGCAGAGGACTTATTCAGGCAATTTTATGGCTGTATTATTGGACTACAACACTTTCTTTCATGCTCTCTCCCATATTTTATATAACAATACATGCATAATAATCACTAACCTGCCTGGTGGCGCAGCCTTAGCAGCCTATCAGCATAGGCTTGCTGATTCATAGCACGGTCACCTGCAGCTGTAAAGTAAATGAAGGGATATTGAGACATACCAATCCATTATACATACTCCATTATCAATTCTTACATACTGCATTCCATGGCTACATACTTAGTTGTGGGGCATCCCGCATCCCACAGGCCACCTGTATCCATTGGTTCAGGCGGTCCTGCTTTCATTTCTTCAGGTCTGCATGGTGGTGATGGACCTGCTCACCAGTCCGAGGAATGCTTGTGGCACTGGTGAGGTCACGAGCTAACCGGTTCCAAGCCACTGCCTTGTACTCAGTCCCTTGGAACTAGCCCTGCAGGAGTCTTGACTCGTGACAGTGGACAAGGAGCCAAATCATGTATTTGGACTCCTCAATGCCCCAATGTTGCGCTCGGAAGCGTGTTCCCTCTCCGACACCAGACATTCTAACTGCAGATGTGAGCTACAATCAGTTATGGTGTATATTCCTGCTTGTGGGGCTAAAATATGCTGCATTTCCTGCACTTTTTTGTGATTGGCCGTTTTGTAAAATTCTCGGCTGACTGCAGACCTGCTTAGTAATGGTTAAACTACCATTCGTAAGTATATGTATGTTAATAGTGGCTGTTTCCCCTTTGTTGTCATGGCTTAGTGGTTCTGTACTTTGCTTCTGATGCACAGAGTCCTGGGTTTGAACCTTGTCATTCATTTTATTTTCATACTATCCAGACAGGCTAGGGAGTGTGGCTGCATTTAAGCAACTTTGCTCTTCACTGCTCCTTGGTGCCCTACTGTGCCCTGGTTGGTGTGGCGCGCACGTCCACGCAAACACATTGCGCTGGGTAAAGCACCATTGAACTATGGGCAACTCTATTGTGCTGGGTAAAGCACTATGAAACTATGGGCAACTCTATTGTGCAAGGTAAAATGCTATTAAACTATGGGCAACTCTATTGCGCTAGGTAAAGCGCTATTAAACTATGGGCAACTCTATTGCAATGGGTGAAGCGCTGCTTAACTGCAGGCAATTTTATATCAGGATCCTTTAAAATATTTATTTTGTTCACTGATACATTGGCCATTTCACTGCTTTTTAGTAATGTTTAAACATATTTGTCAGGTATTATTTCATATATTGATTTAAAAAATAAATAGGAAGGGGAGTGGGTGAGACTAAAACCGTGAATGCCTCTTCTTTGTGCGAACGCTCTACCATTACGCTATTGCTATTTGGTGTGATTTGCATTAACATTCTTTCTTATGCTCTTCCATGTCAGAATTGCTAACTAACTAAACAATGGGCACACCCACACACACACGCGCAAATATGGGCAGCTATTTTGGGGATTTAAAAAATATATTTAATGTTTTGCATTTTTAGAACTGTGATAGGGGTTTACAATATCAGGGAGTGTGGTGTTGGGTGCAGGGACATTTGAGCGGACTCGCTCTTGTGTGTGTGCTTTGTTTAGTTTTAAAACACTTGCATGGGCATTGACATTTAGACTGCTCGGCAGTCGGACATGCCCCCTGCTTTCTTACACAGTCCGTGTAAGACTTACGGTTGAGTCAGCGTGCCCTCATGCATATTCATGGCACGCTGATGTCATACCGTTCAACTGCAGCCTCCGAGTAAGACTTATTAAGTCTTACACGGAGAATTCGTGAATCCGGGGGATAATTTTCACATTTTTCTAAATGGCTCAACAATGAAGTAACACATATCTCCTTACCATCATATGAAACTCTAAGCTAGATGAATAAAATGCTGCTGATAGTATGTGTGTAACTTGAGTGGTTGCTGAGATATTATAAGTTGTTTATAAAATATTACAAATGTAATAGTTACTGTGTTTACTGTCACTTATAAAATTTGGTTTAAGACCTAGAACCTAAAAAAATACTACTACTATTAAAATAGTTTGTGCTGAAGAGTTTGCCATTTATACATCTTTCATAACCCCTATGGCTGCAGAGATATGACCATTTGTTTGTTCTAACAGAGAAAATGGATAACCTCTGTTAGGCAACATTGATTTCAGTACATCAAACTATTGCAAACAAACGTTATCATCTGAAGTCAAGTATGAAAACCTGATAAGTTGACTTTTGATGACCCCTTTCTTTTGGTGAAAGGTGTGGCAGCTCTTGAATGAAAGAAAAGCATTACAGAAGGTGGGCTTCCTGTAAATCTGTGTTGATAAGTCAACATCAGTTCACTTCTTGATCTCAACATCCACGAAATTAATTCATTCAGAATTTGTGGAGGAAATAAACTTTAAAAAGGTGACACTGTTCTTGTAAGCAACCCAAGAATTCTTTGAATTCCACCACTGTGCCATCCCAGAACAATTACAGGATGATATGTGGGCTGAAAGAAAAGGAAAATATTCTCCCATTATTTTGAACGGTCTTAAATCAATGACAGATGTTGTGAACATGGAAGGAAAGTTGCTTTTTTTTCAATAATGTCAGTATAGTTTTTCACTATTCTCTGGATGCCAAGGACATCCAAGATATTTTGAGAAAAAATGGTTCTTACTGCAATGCGACAATGACATCAAAAGTTACTTTGCAAGTCCCCCCAGATTTGCATTTAAGAATAAGTTTAACATCAAATCCTTGTTGGAGAAAACTGTCAAGGAATGCTTTGGGCCACTGAAAACCACAAGATGTGGTCATTGTAAACAGTGCCCGCTCTTTAAGATCGGCTGCAATGGTACATGGTCAGACAAAATTAACCAATTGAACTGTGGTGGCAAATTTAACTGTTGCTCAGAACTAGTGGTGTATTTTGTTACTTGAAATACATGCCCTGTCTTTTACATAGGCAAAACTAAGAATTAATTGAACAAACGCATTTACCAACATGCATGCAGGATTCAGCACAACAACAATAAAAGTGGCTTACCAAGGCACTCTTGTATTTGCCCAGGATTTAATAAATTTAAATTTTTGGTTCTTGAACAAATATAGGTTTCTGCCTTTCCAGGTGACTGGCAGAACCAGTTGCTGCACTGGGAGATGTTTTGGTAATTAAAATTCAATGCAGCCAATCTCCCTGGTTTAAATGACAATATTTCCATTAGGATTGAGCTTAACAGAAGAGCTACCATTATTTAATTGAGGTCTTTTTAATTTTTTATTTTTTACTACAGTCTTTAAATATTTATTATTTGCATACATGCATGGACTTTGTAGGATTTTAACTGTAAGGAGTATATCCCTTTATGGAGTTAACATGGCAAATAGATGGCTTGCGTTTGGTTTGTTTGAGTGGGTGTGTTAAATCAGCCGATTCATTCAGTCTTTTAAGTTTGATTACATGTTACGCTTGCAGTCCTGAAGAGGTCTACCAATTGACAAAAGCACTTAGCCATGTGTATTGTATTTGAAGAAAGTAGTTATTTCTTGTTGGAGTTTGGCTTCCTGGACGCTGTTTTTAGTTTTTTGTTGGATTTTCCGTTCCATTTCCTGGGTGTACTCGAGTGTGTTGATCTTACAGACGTAGAAGAATTCTTGCTATCCCTGCTTGGGGTATTTGAGAGAATCCTAATCCATTGTAGTGGCTTGGATGTGGGAGCTGGGATGGTAATAGCTGACATAGCTTTCAACTTTCCATCTCTTAAATGAGGAACACTGTCTCTCATAATGAGGAACAAATGGGCAGAATGTGGAACAACATCCAACAGATTACTACCAACTTCAACTAGGAAGATCACAGGATGGTTAAATGTGCTACTTTCTACTTATAAAAAAGTTATTTTGGTGAATTAATATGATTCAGTACTATTTACCATGGATATCAGTTAAAAAAATTCCTAACACTGAATGTGTGGCAGACCCTTTCAATGTGGAACTTTGAGGAATATGGACTTTTTAAAACCCAAGATGAGGAATGTTCCATAATGAGGTACACTCGATAGGTATGATAACTGCCCAGGTGTCTGTAGGGGATGCACCAGGTTACTAATAGCTTGTTCTGTTACAGTAGTATAGTGATCCAGTAGTATGAATCAGCAGAAACACATAATCATATCTCTTCTCTGGGTACATTGTGGCTGCAACTACAATAACCTCCAACACAAGGTACATATTTACCTATAAACTATGGAAATAATTGGAGCAGAGCAGTCTCTGGCATTTTGTTAAAAAGTATGACATATAATATTTAACATCACTGAGGGTATGTTATCTTTATGGTTTACAGGGTCTACTGATGGGGGGGTGGGGTCTAGCACAACAGAGAAGAACATGCCTGATATCATCAGGTCATGACAGAACCGTGCACGTAATACAGGCCAAAGACACAGTGACACTGTCACCAATGCTAACACTGGAGGGCAGAGTACATACACATCCCCCACACAGGTGAGATAATGCAGGGGCAAGATGAACCTCCAGCATCCTGGTTAGCTGTACCTTAGCTACACATGGGTCAGCACCACAAGTGACATCAATGAGCCACACTGCCTCTGAGGTGACTTACAAACCATAGGAAGAAGTAGGTATGTGGCCACTGCTGCTATTATTGTAGGACATTTTATCTTGGTATTACTAATGACATCAACCAGCATATGTGCATTTCAGTCTTCCAGGCACAGACAGCCACTAATCACAGCATACTAGATATGTTGAGTGTGCTGTGTGGACTGTTTAAGTAACTACAACCACTTTAAAACAATTTGGAATGCACGCAGTCAACACGGCAGATCTAGAGCAGACATCACTGCTAAATTCATTGGGAGATAGGTTGGCATTCATAGGTACATCCATGTGGATACTAGCAGATGTTCAGCAGTAGGCATGCACACATGGCACAAACTGTTACCCCATCCTTGGATATCACCATCCTTAATCATGGACATCCTTTTGGTAGTGACTGATGGTCTTCAGCTACACTACAGGGGCACCTCACCTGGCTGGCCCCTCTGGGTTCTGCATTTACTTGTTTTCCCACTCCCTCATTGGTTCACTGAGTGCAACACCTAGTCATGGCCATCTGTAGGGTGATTGATGCTAAACATTTACTGCCTCCCCACATCAGGGGGGTTCAAGCTGCTACAAAGTGCAACACCATCCATCAGACAGAATGCATCCACTCCTTCTGTAGCAGAGACACATAGTACAACTATGCAGCATTCACCTCATGGAAGTACCATCCTACCTCTGGCATATGTGATTTTTCACACCATCTAGCCTGCAAGCCAAGTGCATTGTGATCCCTTCCACATATAGTAACATGGATGACATTTGTCAGTGTACCCCACTCTACCTATGGAAATTATAGTGACTGTGTGCTCACCACCCATTTAGGCATGATAATGTCTGATGTTCAGTATGGCCAGTCAGTGCACTGTAATGCATAGCCTGGCCATGTTAATGTATGCATCAGTTTTATTCTTCATTGTCGATGTCATGGATAATAGCTCTGGACCGTGTACCATCACATTGCTAGTGCCACTACATATTGCGCTCGCTGCTGCCTTGGTGGGTATTACTGCAGCTGCTCCTCTGATGAATGCTCACTTCACTCCTCCTCCACTGCTGCTGCCATGTGTCTGTATGTTAATACTATGAAGGCCCCATGTTGTAACTGCTTTCATAGCACAATATTGTGTAGTGTGGCACAGACAACAAATATCTTACTGCAGTGTGCCATCAGATGTATCCACGTAGCAGAAACAAGACTCCATAAGTCCAAATACATGCTTGATAATGTTCAGAGTATACAGCAATGCAGTGTTATAATCCATCTCCAACATGGACTTGGGAAAACAGAAGGGGGTCATTAGACATGACTCCAAGGCATATCCTGCATCACTTGCAGCACACAACAGTGGATAACATTATGTGCGGCATGATGCTGATGTCCATGGGAACAGTATATGAAGGACTCTATGGATAGAATTGTCTATACCTACTGACTATATGATTATATGGAAATTCCCCTGCATTAAACTGACATGTAGGTTGCATGTGTGCCAGATGTGGGAATCATGAGGGTTGCATAGGTGGTGCACAGACACACTGTATATAATATCCTGATCACTGCACCCCACCTGGCTGTTGACAGAGTGGAAGCAATTCCTTCCAGCTGATACAGCCACTCTTTGTGGAGCAGGTATGGCTTTGAAGGAAATGTGGGCACAATCTCTTGCCCCCCCCCCAGAACCTCAAGGAAATGGACTATTTCATAAAAAACACTCATGCTGATGCTTGATACTGGGAATTTTCCTCAGATGAATGCAAGATGTCTTTTTCCATGTTTCTTTACCATTGCTTGTTGGCCATCAGCAGTTCTCTCTTCTGTTGTCTTTGGAAACCATATTTTCCCCTCCAGATGCTATGGCATCATTTTAACGAAGAGGTATAGGATTCTCAAGGCCAACACTTGTGAAACACCTTACGGGTGACCTGCTGGATGCTGAAAAGTTCCTGTAGCAAAGATGATTAATGCTACAACAAACAATGTATATACTGTGATATACAGTCCATGTATCCTCTTGATTCTTTGTGATGGTGACACATGCCTTCGAACAATGATGACTCTGTCTACATAGTAGCACTTGATGATATCCTGGCTGCTGGGTTATTCCTAAAATAGTAAAGTAGCTCTCTTGTATTTACTTCATTCCTTGCATTTCCTGTGTTTTTCTTATGTTTCCTTGTGTCTTGTAGGGAGTTCCATGCCTTAAGTACGAGTTGAGTACAAGCTTTGAGAAGGCTCCTTTACCAATTGCTTCTGTGAACTGTAGGCATTGACTGACCTATCTAGGATGCATAAGGTGACAATACACAACATTGTGGAATACTGATTTCAAATTTTCCAAATCCTATCATTATCATAAAATGCACAAAGCTCCTGTACACCAACAAGTCTTGGCATTCAGATTAAAGAATCAACATTGCTCATAGTATTACGTTTATACATTTTTGACTCATGCTACCATGTTTTATTTCATCATTTGCATATGTAATGGCTCTCATCAGCATATTGGCTGTTAATGCATGCCATAGTATTTCTCTGGAAGAACAGTTACACGATTGGTATCTCCGAAAGTTCTTCATCTCATTACTAATTATGCTGTTTCACATAATACTGTGCACTATTTGAGTAGCAGCCACACCCAATACAGTCATCTTGTGCTTGTCAATGCTGTGGTTCCCCTTTCTGTGCTAATATGATGGTCAACATGCATTATTATCATCATCATCATCATCGACCCCTTCTTTTCATTTTCTACATGGGGTGTCACATCAATTTCAGTGTCACTCAGTTACCTTCTTTCACAGTAATACCTCACTGTTGCAGGTCTACTCTCACACAATCCATCCATTTCCTTGATAAATCCTTCTTTCACAGTAATACCTCACTGTTGCAGCTCTCCTCTCACACAATCCATCCATTTCCTTAATAAATCCTTCTTTCACAGTAATACCTCACTGTTGCAGCTCTACTCTCACACAATCCATCCATTTCCTTAATAAATCCTTCTTTCCCAGTAATACCTCACTGTTGCAGGTCTACTCTCACACAATCCATCCATTCCCTTGATAAATGTCCTTGTTACCTATTGACTTCTTCCTTTTTCTCCCAAATATGATGACGAACAACACATTTATGATGCAAGAATGAAAAAAAAGTACCATACTGTAGATTACTACACTTGAAACAGAGTTCATTATTGTGCAGACAGACCTGATATCCCAAACCTCTCCCACCATCTCGTATTAATTCTGGTCAGCTCTCACCAATGAGTAATTGTATAGCAATAGAGCCCACTCATCACCATATTATGGTCATTAAGTTTAACGATCATGTCTGATGACTGCGATATCTTTATGAATCACAGTCAGGCATAATGGGATAGCACAGTTCAGCAAAAGACATCTGTGAACAGATGTGTAATCTGGACATAAATATACTCATCTATGCTGTCACACAGGGCTGCAGAGGTGTGTAGGAATGAGTTGAGCAACCGAGCACTTTGGATACCATTGTGTATAATTCAGTTGTGCACAATTTGTAAAAAAACAGAATACATGTCTGCGACTCATGAATACAAGGCAATGCACAGAGTACTTGTCAACTCTGTACACGATGTCTCAGTAACAGAACTCCCTATAGAACAGAGGGGAATGCTCAGAGATACCATACTCTTTGAAATAGTAAATGATCCCCCATTGCATTTCACCTTTAGTTCAGAGGATTGAAATTATGACCAACAAATTTTCAACAGACACCAGTCAGAACATTCTTAGAAGAATTCCTTGATGTTTACTTGTCTTGCGTTGTTTCAAGGATGATTGCTGATCCTTAGAGCTGCATAACAAGGGTTGATGTTGAATCGGCGGTTCTTACCAAGAAAGTTTGATGCATTAATAATGGATTTGGGTTTACAAGCTGCTACTTCTGCTATGCAAAGATTAGTACCTACTTCTGATTTGATATTCGTCCGGAGCTCTAACCTAGATCTACTACAAATCCACAAACCTAAAACTAAGAAAGGATCTATTCTCTATAGCTATAATCTTTCCAAGGCCTGGAACAAACTCCCACTAGAGATCAGGTCACTCAAGCAACTTAGTCAATTCAAGCTAGCCACTAAAGAGTACCTGTTAATCCAATGGACATGTATCTGTACCCACCCCCCTTAAACACCTTATCAACCCTAAGTGCACACCTCTATCTGCTCCCAACTTATGTAACTTTCTTTAACTGTCTACACCTTGTCTCATATTAACCTCTCTATCCTAAGCACATTATAGACATTCTTATCTGCATAATTAAGATTTTATATCTGGTGACAAAACTACTGTTAGTTCTTCTGAATTATGTAGGATTCTAAATCTGACAGACATAATGATTAGTTTACTGTAGTAAATCCTTGTTTTTCATGTTTATGTTGCTTTGAATATTTTCTGTAAAATTGTTGTTAATTGTTTACTTATTTTGTAAATGATAATCCGTAGAACATGTGGAGCTTTTCTCCCCGGACCACCGCTGAAAAAGGGCTACTTAGCTCAGACGGACAAACCCGGTCAACAAATGTAAAATAAATAATAAATAAATAAATATTCTGTTGCACACATTTGCCTGTGAAGAGCGTAGAATGCCTTAGGGAAAGATAGGAGTGCTCATGTCAGCCATCAGAAGTTAGATTTTTGGACCTAACCACAAAACCACTGATTGCTTCTTGAATGACAGCTCCCAAGGAATGAAAGGCTGATGGCCAATAGACAATGGTGAAGAAACATGGAAAAAGACATTTTGCTTTCATCTGAGGAAAATTTCCAGTATCAAGCATTAGACAGCTGAAGTTTATTTCTCTGTAGCCATTCATATTTCAGACTGCACTTTATTGCTGTAATGCATTTACGCTGAGCTTCATTGAGAACAGTTTGTGTAAAACTTTATCAACTTGGTTACATATAGGCTGATAATATTATCAGCATATAATGCTAATGCAGTGGAGGCTGCAGTGATAGCTACTGAATTTCACTTAATGCTTAAGATCTTGGTGCTGGTATATTTGTCGCAGCATGACTTGTGTCCTTCTTACCTACAGGAGCTTACTGTGTATATCCCTCCCCTCAAGTATTGCACTCTAAATCCTGAGAGTTGTTAGTAGTTCCACAAGTGTGGCTGATCTGGAATTCATGCTTTTCAAGTTTTATGCCTTTGAAACTACTATCTCGGTGGATCTGAAGTATTCTAATCTGGTCTGCTCAACAGTTGCCTAAAACCTTTGACCTCTCAGTTTTTACTGCAGCTATATTTTATTAACTGAAACATCTTATACTTATTGTTTGCTTTCCATATATATGTTTTATATATATTAACACACACACACACACACACACACACACACACACACACACACACACACACACACACACATATATATATATAGGTCTAGCTTGCTTTAATTTCGATATATATAAATATATATATATATATATATATATAAATATATATATATAAATATATATATATATATATATATAAATATATATATATAAATATATATATATATATATATAAATATAGATATATATAGATATATAAATATATATATATAAATATATATTTATATAAATATATATATATAAATATAGATTATATATATATATATATAAATATATATATATATATTAAATATATATATATAAATATATATATATATATATATATATATATATATATATATAAATAAATATATATATATATATAAATAAATACATATTTTATATATATATATATATATATATATATATATATATATACATATATATATACACACACACACACACACACACACACACACACACACACACACACACATATATATATATATATATATATATATATGTCTGTGTGTGTGTGTGTGTGTGTATGTATGTATGGGTATACTTTGTTTAATCGAAATTACACTTACCAAATTTGAAAATGCAAGCTGACATCAATGAAACCTTAATAAAGTGAATCAACAGATCACCAGTATTTTTTCTAAGGGAAATGAACCACTTGGCCACCAGGGTGAACTTTGCCCTTTTCCCCATGGAAGTGCGATCTCAGAGTTGGTATATTTAGTTAGAGAGGTGTGGGAGTAAAGCCCCCACTTTAACGGGTTTGTGTGCATTTTTTCCCCCTGGTGGCCAAGTGGTTTGTTTCCCGTCGAACAAATATCTGTGATCCTTTGCTTTGCAATACTAAGGTTTCGGTGAAGTCAGGACGATGTTTAATGGTTCAGGTAAGTATAAATCAAGAGGTTCTCCGGTTCGATCCTCGGCTGGGGTGCCTTCTGTGCGGAGTCTGCATGTCCTCCCTGTGGTCGCGTGGGTTTCCTCCGGGTGCTCCGGTTTCCTCCCACATCCCAAAGACATGCTGCAGGTGGATTGGACACTCTAAATTGGCCCTAGGTGTGTGTGTGAGTGTGCCTTCTGTGGAAGGTTGGGCGCCGGGCTGGCAACTCGACACCGTAAAACTCCACTGCCATTCAATGTGCGGACAGGTGATCCGCTGTGGCGACCCCTAACCGGGATAAAGCCGAAAGAAGAAGAAGAGTAGAGAGAGAGAGAGAGAGGGAGAGAGAGAAGTATTTACGTATGTGTGTGTGTATGTGTGTGTGTTTGTGTGTGTGCACATGTGTATGTATGTGTGTGTGTGTGTGTGTGTGTGTGTGTGTGTGTGTGTGTGTACACTTTGTTCATTAAACATTTTGATAGTAATATTTTAGTTTACTGCCTGTTTTACTTGTTTTGTTTTATCATTGCGGATAATAAGCACTTTAATAGATTTCAAGCTGAAGTAATTTTACCACAACGCATAATTCTAAACATCTGTGCTCTCAGTAGAGTCCTTATTAGTGCAACCTTCATTATTTTAGATGGAGTCCTTTAGTGCTGCAACATTTGAAACAATTGTAGAGTTTACAAAACTAGTGCTCTAAAGTCAGTGAGGCTTTCCCTGATAATTCATTATAGTATGCAGCCTTCAGAAAATAATCCAAGGCAGCCATCATAAACTTTTTGTTATTATTCTTCATTTGTTTGCACTTGCTTGTTACACTGACCATTATTTATTTATAGACCCCCTCCGTTTAAAGCTGCAGTATTTGCTTACCTTAATGTTTTTCTTCAGCTTGGGCAATAACTGTTCATTTATGCATCCATAGCAGTTTTAGACTTTTACATTTTTTTAAAAGATCTTGGCTCATCTGGCATTTCTTATTTATTCAGATACCTGCTTACCATGTTAAATATGAACAAAGAAAAAATGCCTTTAAAATGACCCACTCTACAGACAGTTTGCATATGTTGGTGGAGAACTTTCCATCTGGATAGCAGTTCCTTCCAGGTACTCCTAGTCATTGCACTGTGCTAACCCCTTTCCCCTTCTAAACACACACACACACAATATATATATATATATATATATATATATATATATATATATATATGGGTCTACTTCATATGTTCGATGTTTCAGAATGTCGATGATCATATGGCCAAGACCATATGATCGACATTCAAAATGTCAACCATGGAATAAAAAAAAAACACAATAACTTACCTTCACACTGTTAGCAGGGGGGCTACACCCTCCCAGCACCTTTTGTGGGGGGGGGGTTCCGGCCCCCACACACCACCAGAACTTAAATATACTAACTCAGAGATCGCACTGTAGTGCAGAAGATGGAAATCTTTCCATTCTGCACTGTACAGAGATGCCGGTTCCGCATGGTCGACATTTTGAATATCGATCATATGGTCCAGCCATATGGTCTTCGACATTCTGAAATGTCGACCATGTGAAAGGGACCTATCTATATACATACATATATATATATATATATATATATATATATATATATATATATATATATATATATATATATATATATATATATATATATATATATATATAGAGTGCAACAAAGTAAACATTCTCTAAATATTCTGCTGTAATGGTATTTTTTTCACTGAGTAAAAAAAAAAAATTCAGCATGATATTTATCCTCATCCTTAACCCCCTTTTCCCCATTTTTGCATGAGGTTAGGGAGTCAAGTCAACTGATGCTATTGTCTGTATTCAGAGTCATCCTCCTATCTTTTGACTGTCATGCCCATCTGTCTCAGGTCTTCTCTCATGAAGTATCCCCATTTATTGCTGGATGTCCTTATCTTCTCATGCCTACTTCCTGTCTCTCCCACATCTGCTCTACCAAATCATCTCCTGCTTTCTTACCCATGTGACCAACCACTGCAATCTGTTCTCTTTGACCTTCTATGTATCTGGAGCTACAATGGCTTCTGCTTGGATATCCTCTTTCTTTGTATATTCCACAGTGCATCCTACTACCCAGCTCAAGCAAGATATCTCCATCATTTCAAGCTTCCTCAACTGCCCTGCTTTCACTGCCCAGATTTCTGTACCATATGGAAGCAAACGTTGCACCACCATTTTGTACACCTTACTTTTAAAGTCTTCAGTATTCTATCACACATTACCGCTAGCAGTTTGGGTCATTTGGCAGCAGAGAGGATTGTAATTGTCATGCTCATCTAGTCTTTCTTTCTTCTCAGCTACACACCTCCCAGATACTGAGATACAGTATTGTAGCCGTGGTGAGGTGAGAGTGCAACTGTCCCAGGTGCAAAGTGTTGGGGGTCTGATCAGATGATCCTTGTCTCTATTTAAAAGCTGATATTGTGTCTCCAGTCAAACCTGAGCTCTGTAGCACTCAATCTGTGGTCTAAATTGTAGCAGCCTTACAGTTTAAAAGTAGAAAAACCCAAAAAAATCTTCTTAATGGAAACCTGAGTGGTATAGCACTTGGTGCAGGCAGTGTATAAACTGTTGCAAACAGTTTCTAAAATTTATAAGAAGAATTTTTTTTAACTAAAACAGGAGTTCCATAGAACTATTTGCAGGGATGGTATTAACTGTATCAACTGTTTTCTACATGTCTACATGTATAGCAAGCAGTTTGCTACAGTTTAAAAGATGAAATTAGTACATATATATTTTTTTATTTGATGTTTTATGTTTGGGGAGGGGCAGGGCACATAAATGGCTGGACTGGAAGGAGTAGGGTAATGTTGTGGATTTGGCTACCTGGTTGATATGCCAGTAGAAGAAATGGCCATTTTTTTTTTTTTTTTTTTTTGCTCATCCATGGAAGAGCTGGGGGTGTGAATCTGTAATAAACTGCTCGCAAAATCTTACTTTCTATTTCTCTGCATAGGTATCAGCCACCCTCTCCAGTGCTTTCATGTAGCATGACAGGATTTTTCTTCATATCAGTACTACCCATACACTACACTTTGATGAGTGTAAAGTGGACAGGGCTGGTACTGCCCAATCACTATTTTCCATGGAAATGGCTGCTAGCTTAATTCCTTTATTATGTTTTTTTCATGGTTTTGTGACTAGAGTTAATATACATTTAAGGGTTTGTATAATAGCTAAGATGTTTACCTCACAGACATGAAGTACAGAGGTTAATCTTCACCTTTACTGGAAAGTAGCTAGGCTTAAAAAGTCCCATAAGGGCAGCTAGCCTTGGAGTTACTTAAGAACCTAAGATTCCTGCAAAAATACTTTTTGCTAAGGTTCCTTGAGTGCACCCATTGAATGATTTGATTCATGTTGTTGAAACATAAGGAAATTGGCACTTGATGAAATGTAGGTGAAATATATATAAAATATGTATTTTATGTGTGTGTGTGTGTGTGTGTGTGTGTGTGTGTGTGTGTGTGTGTGTGTGTGTGTGTGTGTGTGTGAAAGAGAGAGGTGAAGCTTCAACTGGCCTGAATTATCTTGTTAAAACTTGAGAGAATTGGTGCTTGATGTAATGCAGGGTAGGGGAAGTGTGTGTGTGTGTGTGTGTGTGTGTGTGTGTGTGTGTGTGTGTGTGTGTGTGTGTGTGTGTGTGTGTGTGTGTGCGTGTGTGTGTATTGAAATACGTATTCATTACACATATGCATGCCTCTCATAATTCAAGGTAGTTAAAGATCATGTTCAAAGGTACAAAACGGAATGCAGTATTTGCATTCTGTTTCTCCATTTTTATAGTATCGCTTCAAATGCATTAACATTCTCCTCTTATTTTCCCATAAATTCTGGCTTTTATGGGAAAATAATATTTATTGGTGGATGTAAGGGACATGTCCATATCATGCACTTCTGGGCTCTGAATCACTTCCAGGCTAAGCAAATAATGAAAAAGTAATAAATAAAAACAAAATAAAATTTGTAATGAAAATATTATAGGATAATGCCTGGAACAGCTGTTCTGTTTTGTTTTATCTTAACTGAAAAGAGCGCACAGAATAGCTGTTCCACTTATTCTGCTACTGAGTCTCGATCCATTGTTTCATACTGTCTGTTAAGTAGACTGAAAAATGTGATGCCCATGAATTACTCAACTAAATTGAAAGACATAATGACTCTGACAGCAGAGGGCAGATAGATGCTCTGTGTCCAGCAATCATGCTAAGTAAGCATTTTTTTACATGAATAGTTTAAAATAATTTATTACACTTACTTTCGAAGTGTGCAAAGGTAAAATGCGGAGTTCTTTGGGGAAGCTGAGATTATAAACATTACTGCAGCTAAGATGGATCTTTGAACATAATCTTTAAAGCCTTCGATTATCTCTCTCTCTCTCAAATATGTAAGCACAAATATATGCATACCTCTCAATTGTACAAATTTTTGCAGACTGTCCAGATTTTTGCCTCATATTTTTGGTCCATTTTTCATAAAATTATGTTTTTTGGCAAATTAGTGGCAAATCATTAAAGACTGAAGTTAGTAAATAATGACAGACATTGTGACTAGAGTTAATATACATTTAAGGGTTTGTATAATAGCTAAGATGTTTACCTCACAGACATGAAGTACAGAGGTTAATTTTCACCTTCACTGGAAAGTAGCTAGGCTTAAAAAGTCCCATAAGGGCAGCTAGCCTTGGAGTTACTTAAGAACCTAAGATTCCTGCAAAAATACTTTTTTGCTAAGGTTCATTGAGTGCACCCATTGAGTGATTTGATTCATGTTGTTGAAACTTAAGGAAATTGGCAGTTGATGAAATGTAGGGGAAATATATATAACATATGTATTTTTATACATGTGTATGTATGCGTGTGTGTGTGTGTGTGTGTGTGTGTGTGTGTGTGTGTGTGTGTGTGTGTGTGTGTGTGTGTGTGTGTGTGAGAAAGAGAGAGTTGAAGCTTCAACTGGCCTGAATCTTCTTGTTAAAACTTGAGAGCATTGGTGCTTGATGAAATGCAGGGTAGGGGAAGTGTGTGTGTGTGTGTGTGTGTGTGTGTGTGTGTGTGTGTGTGTGTGTGTGTGTGTGTGTGTGTGTGTGTGTGCATGCGCGCGCGCGTGTGTGTATTGAAACATGCAGTTCATTAAACATATGCATACCTCTCAACCACTTACAGCAAGAAATCTGGACAAAGCTATAAATAAAACTGGGACAAACCTCCAAAAATAGGGACAATTTTTAAATATTGCTTATACGAACTTAGAAAGGTGATAGAATAACAGATTTTACATTAGTATGAATTTTCTGAAGGGTATGATGTCTGAAACTCAAATGTCTGTCATTGTTTTCTAACTTCAGTCTTTAATGATTTGCCACTAATTTACCAAAAAACATAATTTTATGAAAAACGGACCAAAAATATGAGGCATAAATATGGACGGTCTGCAAAAATTTGTACAGCTGAGAGGTATGCATATATTTGTGTTTATATAATTGAGAGAGAGAGAGAATTGAAAGCTTTAAAGATTATGTTCAAAGATCCATCTTAGCTGCAGTAATGTTTACAATCTCAGCTTCCCCAAAAGACTCTGCATTTTACCTTTGCACACTTCAAAAGTAAATGTAATAAATTATTTTAAACTATTCATGTAAAAAAATGCTAACTTAGCATGATTGCTGGACACAGAGCATCTATCTGCCCTCTGCTATCAATGTCATTATGTCTTTCAGTTTAGTTGAGTAATTCATGGGCATCACATTTTTCAATCTACTTAACTTCTTAGTCGCTTACCGTCTGCTCAGAGGTGACCTATGCCTGACCTATAGGGCCATGTCAAACCCTGAACTAATGGACATGCTTCACCTCAAAAAAACGAGATCCCTCAGAATCACTCGTTCTAGTGACTTGAACCTATGTACAACAATAAACAGGTAAACAGGACATGCTGGAGGGATAGATTCCTCTCCCAGCGACTCCCCTCACTCTGGAATAGAATCCCAATCCATATTCGACAGAGCTCCTCTCTGACCCTTTTCAAGAGAAATCTTGATGAGTGGATGGGTAATCGTAAGTTCTACCCTGGGATCACTTCAGGAGCCCTGTTGACAGAGGCCCAGGTTACTAATCTAATGGGGAGGCGAAAGCCATCACTCTGTGGCTAGGCTTATAAATGGCCATGGGCAGATAGCCTAGTACTTATCTATGAACCTATGAACCTATGAACAGACAGCATGAAACAATGGATAGAGACTCTGTAGCAGAATAAGTGGAACAGCTATTCTGTGCGCTCTTTTTCAGTTAAGATAAAACAGAACACAACAGCTGTTCCAGGCATTATCCTATAATATTTTCATTACAAATTTTATGTTGTTTTTATTTATTACTTTTTCATTATTTGTTTAGCCTGGAAGTGATTCAGAGCCCAGAAGTGCATGATATGGACATGTCCCTTACATCCACCAATAAATATTATTTTCCCATAATAGCCAGAATTTATGGGAAAATAAGAGGAGAATGTTAATGCATTTGAAGCGATACTATAAAAATGGAGAAACAGAATGCAAATACTGCATTCTGTTTTTTACCTTTGAACATGATCTTTAACTACATTGTATTATCGTGTTAAAACCCGACAAAATACAGGGAAGAGCACAGATACATGACTGTGTCCTTTGTATAAATATAGAAAGTTCTGGAGAGAGTTACTGATAAGCAAATAGTACAAAATAAGATGGGAAAATAGCAACTCGTATTCAGGTCAGAATACAACACAACGCCCCCAGTGTTTGCAGTGAGACAGAATGTTTAGAAGAAACTAGAGATGACGAAATAGTCTGACTGGGCATTCTAGACTCAGAGAAAGCAAATTCAAAAGTCCCAATAAAGTTTATTTGGGTAGTCCTTTGATGGTTTGGAGTTTCAGGAATATTGATAGAATTAGCGCAGGGTATTGTACAAGGACCCAATGACACACGTATAAATAGTGCTGCATCTCAAAGAGGGCTTCCCCTTGGGAATGGGTGTGCATCAGGGTTCAGCTTTGACTATGCTGCTTGTTCATATTGGTGATAGACTACTTTAGCAAAAAGGTCAGAGGGCACAAACCAACAAAGCTACTGTATGTAGACAATATGGCACTGCAGACAAACTCACAGCATGAACTTCAGAAAATGATGAGGGAATAAAATGCAAAATTATAGGCATACAGAATGAAACTGAGTACAGATATGACAGTTGTAATGGCAGTAAATGATGGAATGAGAAGAAGATGAAAATTCAATTTGAAAATAAAAACAGTGGAACAAGTTAACAGCTTCAATTATCTGGGAAGAGTGATTGACTAGAAGGGAAGTCTGAATAAAGTTTGGGAAGCTAGAATCAGAGGGGCTGCAGACAACTGTCACAGAGTGCCTGAGGTTTTGTGTGACAGAAGAATTCCAAAAAAGCTGAAAAATAGGGTGAAAAAAAAAGAAAGCAACCAGAACTACTGTATGGTACAGAAACCTGGGTAGGGAAAGCAATAGCTGGGGAAACTACAAGTGAAGTAGATGAAGTGCCTGAGATGGGTTGTAGGACCAACATTATGGTACAGATGAAGAAATGAGGACATCAGAGCAGAAGCCCAAGGAACTCCATTTGCAGAGAAAGTCAATGAGAACAGATTATGGTGGTTTGGGCACGTGAACAAAAGCAGAATACAGTCTGATGAAGAAGATTTAAGACAGACAGGAAGAAGGCAAGAGGCAATGAGGGCATTTAGCAAGAGGTGAATTGATTATGTGAGAGAAGACCTGTGACAGTCAGGCATGACTGTTGAAGAAGGTAGAAGACTGGGACTGAATTCATAGAGTTAGTGACAGCTGACACATCACCCATACCCCATGTTGAAAAATTTGAAAAAGGGGTTGGTAAGTGTGTGTGTGTGTGTGTGTGTGTGTGTGTGTGTGTGTGTGTGTGTATGTGTGTATGTGTGTGTGTGTGTGTGTGTGTGTGTGTGTGTGTGTGTGTGTGTGTGTGTGTGTGTACACGTGTGTGTGTGTGAATACATAAAATACCTTGTTGCAGTCCTTTGGAAGTCAGTATGGATGGAACACTGGCCACCTAAGTTTTATGGCATTTACAGTTCCTTCCAACACAGCATGTGAAATGCTGCAGTACTCTATGTGAAGTTTAGCACAGGAGTAAGCCTTGCTGCAGCTCCTGTAGTGGGAACTGCCCCCTGCCCCTTCCCACAACTCTACTGCCTTATCGTGCTGAAGCCAAGATCATATGACCCTAAGAATGAGTAGAGAAAGACAGTGATGTGGGGGATACTAAAGAGGATGGTCCTATACAGAGTAATGTGCTTTCTGTTTGCTGGCCTGTGAAGGTACTACACTAGCCTTTCAGGCTGAATATAGTGCATGTGGTGATATTGCTATCTCTGAGGTTGCTGAAGTTTCTTTCCTGGCATTACATACACATGACTATATCTATCTATATATATATATATATATATATATATATATATTTATATGGTTTCTGTTACATTTCCAAAGTGCAGGGTATCGAGTGACACATGGTCATATCACTGTTTTCAAAACAGCAGTGAAACAAACCACAAATTATTGATTTTGAATAATCGAGTGACATGCTGCACTTGATCATTTCTGACTTGATGTGCTGGGAGATCACAGTTCAGTGGGGAACAGGGAATTAGCCCATTTCCTCACTGTAGTGTGATCTCAGAGTTGGTATATTTAATGTGCAGAGGGTGTGGGGGGGTGCAGACCCCCTTCAAAATAGTAGCATTAATGTACCGTTGACTGTAGAGTGTAATGGTACATTAATGTGCATAGCATGGGTGACTGACATCACCTCCTGCTATGTTGAATACATCGAACCACAACTGTCGATGCATTAATTTTCACATTGGTTTACTTTTAGGCATTTCAGATTCAGCATTTCCGGTTGACATTGTAAATGGTCAACTGAGAGGATTCTAAATGCCAATAGTAAACCTATATATATACCAGTGCCCCTATTGTGATTGGAGATGCTCCTTGCCCCCAGTAGGTAGGACTGGGGATCTTACCAAAAAGATCTCTGACAGCTGTCTGTATGACAGAAGAGAGGACTGGTGTTCAACAGGCAATGGAGAGAAAAATGATTGAAAAAATACTTATCAGACTACACAAAGCCTTATAAATGGTAACAGAGTATTTGCCAAAGTTATTAATTTTCATACTCTGAATATGTAATCATATTTTTAAAATAATAGTATAATAAACAGTCTGACACTGCTCTTTCTTGAGCCTTTAATTGCATTATTTTGAAATGTGCATGTGTTTAGCATCAGTAATTTATTCATATGTTCACAGCAGATGAAAACACAGGTAAAATACCAAACATGAACAACAAATCCATCTTTGTATATAAAATA
Source organism: Protopterus annectens (assembly GCF_019279795.1). Classification (NCBI taxonomy): domain Eukaryota; kingdom Metazoa; phylum Chordata; order Ceratodontiformes; family Protopteridae; genus Protopterus; species Protopterus annectens. The sequence goes on from NC_056733.1 coordinate 382,769,210, forward strand.
CAGTTTTTTTTGTTCTATGAAATATTAATGTATGTTTTGACAAATTCTGTCACTCAGACAAAAATATGTGCTGGGTTCACATCTCCTACATATTTATTAATGCACTTTTACCCCATTAAATGGTATACTTTGCATAGAGGGTGTTTAATGTAATGCACATTTACCTCATTAAATGGTAAGCTTGGCATAGAGGGTGTTTAATTTAATGCACATTTACCCTATTAAATGGTATGCTTTGCATATAGAGGGTGTTTAATTTAATGCACATTTACCCCATTAAATGGTATGTTTTGCATAGAGGGTGTTTAATTTAATGCACATTTACCCTATCAAATGGTATGCTTTGCAAAGAGTGTTTAATTTAATGCACATTTACCCCATTAAATGATATGCTTTGCATAGAGGGTGTTTAATTTAATGCACATTTACCCTATTAAATGGTATGCTTTGCATATAGAGGGTGTTTAATTTAATGCACATTTACCCTACCAGATGGTATGCTTTGCATAGAGGGTGTTTAATTTAATGCACATTTACCCCATTAAATGGTATGCTTTGCATAGAGGGTGTTTAATTTAATGCACATTTACCCTATTAAATGGTATGCTTTGCATATAGAGGGTGTTTAATTTAATGCACATTTACCCTATCAGATGGTATGCTTTGCATAGAGGGTGTTTAATTTAATGCACGTTAACCCTATCAAATGGTATGCTTTGCATAGTGGGTGTTTAATTTAATGCACATTTACCCTATCAGATGGTATGCTTTGCATAGAGGGTATTTAATTTAATGCACATTTACCCCATTAAATGGTATGCTTTGCATAGAGGGTGTTTAATGCACATTTACCCTATTACATGGTATGCTTTGCATAGAGGGTGTTTAATTTAATGCACATTTACCCTATTAAATGGTATGCTTTGCATAGAGGGTGTTTAATTTAATGCACATTTACCCTATCAAATGGTATGCTTTGCATGTAGATGGTGTAATTGTTCTTTTTGCTAAGCATCTTCAAGCAGACATTTATACTAATTCAAGATTCTCCTTAATACAGAAACACAATACATTGGATTCTAACTCTTCCATATGCATTAATCAGTAATTGATTTTTATTGTCTGAAGAGGTATTTTGCATCATGCTAGTTGATGTAGTTTACTAACACACTCACAAACTTAATAAATAGCAAATGCTTGAAATGTACGAGATACTTAGGAATTCTCAGGTATCATCCTGTAAACATTGGCAGCAAGACAAACTCTTTCCCTATACATGAACACTGCAGTTATTAAAGAGAATTACATATTGAATGCCAGTTCTAGTCATACCATTATATTTTACTTGTCTGGGGGTGCAGATGTTATGATGGACCCAAGTAATCTGCATCTATATATTACACTGAAATTATTCCCTAAAGACTAGTTATCAGAATCTCAATATTGTAACAGAATCATCCAGCCAAAAAACAAAAGGAAGCAAACAACATCTAATGCAAACATTATCTCTTTATATGCAGTTAGCTATATACAATATCTCTTTTATTATGCATATCCATCAGTGACAGTTATGAATTAATACAATATTTCATGATCAGTCCACACTGACACCAGAGCCGAGTGACAGCTGCCATGTCCTTCAACTTTCCATAGTCTCTGGGCAAAGAACATTTTCACTTTCTCGGACCTCTGAAGCATTTAATACGGTTAAGCTAGAGTGGGTACGATACTGCTGGCATGACGAAAGTGAGAGTTTTCCAAAGGGATGCTATGCCAGTGTGCACCAGGACTGTAAACTGTAGAACACAAGACTCTTACACACTCTGAAGACAATGAAATGCATCACTGGTACCTTTTAGCCAGAATGTACTCTGCTTAGAACATCCACTCCTAAAGCTTTTGTGGCAACGAGTCATGTTTTGACAGATAATGCACTGTTGGGCACACCCAGAGATCATAAAACAAACCCAGTAAGCAAATCCAACATGCTACACATTCTACCTGAGTGATAAACCTCCTGCTCCACACTCTTTTGTGGGACAAATAACCTTAATGTAAAAACAGAAAAAGTTTCTACTTACTTATGTAAGTGGTTTCAGCAGGAAGCAGTTTCAGTCGCTGTTAGTGACAACCACTTTGGGTAAGCTGAATATCTGCACCCATGTTGCAAGCAATACCCTGATATGCTGTTTTAACTGCAAAAGATAGGAACTTTTGATGAATTGATTTTGAGGAACTTCTATTCAATGTTTCCTTCCTTTGACAATTAACAATGGACCCAACTTGGTTCCGCTTAATACCTTGATAATCTTGGGAACAGGGTTGTACTTGGCTAGGGTTATAAGGGACCTAGGGCCATTAGCCTAGTAACCTCCTATGATCCTTTGATCCTATGAACCAGAAACCTACTCTCTTTTCTACTCTCAAGAAAATATTTCATTGGATATGGCAGGGATTCCCTTATCTTTTACACAGGTGTACATGTCTGAACAGTTGTGACACCCTCAAGCTTTGATCTCTTCAGGATACATACTTGCAATAGTCATCCTGAGGAAGACCAAATTAGAGCTGTAGCTTCTGAAAATACATTGGTGTCACTTCCTCACAACTGATTCCTACAGATTCCTCAATGGAGAAATACTACAAGCTTCCGGATCACCACAGAATATGTTTTCTTATCTATACTGAGATAAGGTGACCCCAGATTGGTGTATCTCTTCCCCCTGCCCCCTTCAAGCTCTTTAATATCCACTTGAGGTTCATAGGTTCATAGGTTCATAGGTTTTTATGAGTCACCTCTGCACAAACCATTTTCATGTCTCAGATGGTCGACTTTTGGTGTATCAGTCATGTACTGCCTATGGGTTACTCCTAGTATATCAGCTTCCAAAGTTCATCCAAATGGGAAGACGTTTCAGGAGGGAGAATATGAGCATCAATTGCTCAGCCCTGTCACTGCAGTGATAAGTGCCCACATACACAGAATATCTCTAAGTATGTATATCAGTGGCATAAAAAAATCTTAAGAACTGCTGTTTGCTCTAAGAGAAGCAAGCTTATTCATAATAATAAGCTATACATCATTCCAAGCAAAGAATAACTGCAACATCATCGGGGGGGGGGGGTGAAACTAAAAACCCAAATAGGTACCTTTAGTGCTTAATCAATATTCTCTTGCAGCTCTTTTGACTGGATACGATTCTGTTTTACATGAGTTAAAATGCAAGCCTTACGATCAGCAGTATTTCAAAATTTTTAAATTTCATACAGGTATGCCCCTGACTTGTGGCCTACTTGTTTAGATAATAGTAGTTTCTGTGCATTTACATTGTTATGCCTTACTCATCAAATGGGATTTCAAAATCCTTAGTATATACTGCTAATAGAAAAAGAGCCAGTGACAGGGACAGCCTGCCTCATATCCCAGCCAAGATGGAATTCTTCAAAAATTGTCTAACTACTTAACACACTTTCTATCTATTTGTCTGTTTATCTGCCTTTTTTTTGGGGGGGGGGGGGTTCTCCTGTACATTAAGTCACAGTACAAGGCTTCAGACATCCAACTAATTTTACTGTACAAAGCAGGACTAATACCACTGCAGAAACTTGTGGCCTACATCTGCTTACTGACTTCTGTCCTGACATTTTCTCCTTTAACCACCATGGTCTGCTTTCACTTAGGCCACAATTTTCTAGACTAGACTTTTAGCACTAGCTCCTGTCACAACAACCTGCCATCATTACGACCAACCTTTGCTACAATACAGTGCTAAAATGTCTTGATGAAATGCATGTATATCACATGTGCAGGTCTATACCTTAGAGATAAATAAGTCACAGAATCAAGTCAATCTGAAATGGCAAGACATCTGCTCTGTGAGGTGAATGTTGATTTTTGTCCTGTGATTCAGCATCACCTTACCCTGCCATACAGCCTTTTCTATAGCTTTTTCCTGAAATTGAAATGAGACTAACAGATCACTGATCCTTCTGAAAACATCCTTTATGGAAGAAAATCAGCTTCACTAAGCTACAGTTTTGTGAATCAACTCCAGTTACAAATGGGAGACTGCACAGTTCTGTCAGTGGTACATGCCAGACACTGTATGAGGACTCCTTTAGCTTGGAGAGCAGCAGCTTGTCAAGACCCTTTGTGTCTTTCCTTCTCAAATATTTCTTCCCTGCTTATTCTTTAGGTCTCTTTCAAGTTGGCCATTTTTTACTGTTTCTACTTCCATAGACTGACACTTCACTTGGTCATTCTCCTTTAAATGCAGAATCAAGGAACTTAACTTACGTCATTTCCCTTAAGAGAAAAAGTAATCTACTAAACCCTTTTGTGTCGTCTATTATTTCTACACAACTAACAAAGGACAACAGCTCACAGACTTTACAGAGATAAATGAAATACAATGAAATTCAGTTTGGTTCTTTTACAAGTATATAGGTTTCCTTGGTATCCACTAAATGTTTTCAGTTTTGTAGCTTTTATTTAAATTTGTTACACCTGATCTATGCTGTTTTGAGACATTATTTGAAGCATGAGGCATTTCCTTTGCCCGTTCATCAGTTGCTTCCTTTCTCCTTCTCTGGGGTCATCTTGGCACTCTGGATGAGCTTTGTCGCTTTTCAGATATCCTTATATGCCTTTTCTCATTCTTCCCTCTCTTTTTTACCCTTTATTATGCCTTTTTCTATTGATGATTTGTCTTACATCTCTCCCTCCCTCCATCTTTAACCAAACTGGCTATCTCTGTCCATGTTTCATTTTCTGATACAAACTTTCATATCTTTCCTTTATCGGATCTAAACAGAATTCTACACGATTACCTGTTTTCATTTCCTCCTACCCTTTAATACTACTTGTTTGTTATTATCTTTCCTCAAAGACTGTGGCTTACTTCCTAGAATCCCTCATTTCTGTTCCTGCACAGTGTGTCCACATTGCTTCAGGGACAGTGAGCCAAAAATAAGTGTGACCAGACCTGATACTGTAGCATTTGGATCACCGGATGCACTCAGGTCCTTCCACTGCACCATATATAATTCGGTATTCTGTTTGTCAATTATTGCTATTGGTAAAGATATTTTAAAAAGTAGTTATAGTGAAAAGATACAAAACAGTGAGCAGTGCACTTAGTAGTGTGCTCTTATACCCTTTGTAGTAAAGATGTTGAAATGCTGGTATATCTTTACATTGGATGTAAGACTGCCAATTGCTAAAGTGAATGGTTTTGGCAAGGTCAGTCCAAAGTAAGTTTTTATATTGTAATATTTTCCCCTTTCTGTGAGTTTGTGCAAACAGAGAGGTAATATATTTTTGGATCATGGTTGGGGGAACAGAGACCCCATTTTGGAGGGAGCACCGGAGTGCATTCCTGCTAAAACAGTGATTTTTATGTTCTAGGCATTATTTAATTAAGTAATGTTTCACTTTAAGGTAATTTTGAGTTTGAGACATTTATTTTATGCTGTTTTCAGTCCTGCCATAGTAGTGCTCAGTATTCTGTTTTGAACACCAATATAAGTATTACTAATGACTCTAACTTTTCCCAGAAAGACCTTCTGTAAAGCCAACCAATGTCACAAATGTAGTTATTTATTTAGATGCCTTTTATCAGTACAATCAAATTTGTTCAATAAAAGTTATGAGGTACATTGTTAGCTGTATTAATGTAGCTCGGATACTTACTGGCTAAGGTTTTTACCACACACTTGGTGTTCATTCTTGATCTATCTATGCAGAGTGTGTTTGTTGTTCACATGTTTGTGTGTTTTTGTAGGTACTCCTCTCACTTTACTAAATAGTCTGGTTGAATAAATTTGAATGAACTGTTTTGCTAAGAACTGGTAGGCTCTGGCCATGGGTCCTTTATGGTTTATCACTGCAGATAAGCACAAAATCCAGGAATGAAAGCAATGCAAATATTTCATTTCACCTACAAACTGACTAACAGACATTATGAATTTTGTATTGAATATATCATGTGATCTTTACAGAAGGTTTAAAAAACATGGAGGAAGCTGTTCATATGCCAAACATTATCTGTCTTTTGTCTGTTTGATGATGAAAAAAATCTTCACATTGCCTTTGAGTGCTGGCTTTTGTGTTTGACTGCATTGTTTGTTTCTGTGCATTTAACTGTTTTTGAACATTTGCATTTTTCTTTTTTGACTTGCCACTGTAGTAACTAAGTCAAAAAGTTTTTGTCAAAATTAGGCTTTCTTTTACGTTTAACCCATTGTAAATGCAGATTGGGAAGTCAGATCTATCATTTACAGGTATAAACAAGTCTTAACTTTTTTTAAAGATTGTGCTTGATTGTTTTCTTACTGATGTCATATATAGAGATGTATAGTTGCCTGCACTCAGCCTTATTCCTGCAAAGTGAAAGAATGTCCATTACAGTTTAATCACAGATGTTAACTAGTTGTGTTTACATTTTTTTCAGCAATAGAATAGTGCAAAACATTTCTTCCACTACTGCTTTTGTATTCATTTGCAGTTTAGGAATTTCCTTCCTAACATTTTAAGACTGTATGCGGACCAATCTGTTATCTTGTACATGGCCAGTGCTGCTGCTAGGTTCACTTTCGCACAACTTTTCTTAACCTGTTGTCTCTCTCTCTCTCTCTTTATTACTGTCTGTTATACGTGCACACGCACACACACACACACTCACACACACACACACACACACACACACACACACACACACACACACACACACACACACACAGAAAGTTGTATAAAACCACTAAATGGCCAGTTTGAACTTGATCAGGTTGCATTTTATCTTGTTGATATAGCTGTGTGTGTCAGTAGTTATCCTAATCAGTCACTGTCGGTACTACAAACTGAACAAAAGTATTTATTTAGTAGCAGTCTTTTTATTTCTTATCTGTCCCATCCCACACTCCTAACACATTTCCATGCCTCACATTTCCTCTCATTGACCTTCTCTTATCTCTAAATATTGTAAAATGATTTATCTGCCAGTTATAGCTGAGTTAGCTTATTCTTTCATCAGGTCCATTAATTGCTCTTTGACTGCTTTTCCCACTTTATCATCCTAATCATGCGCACAGTTTCTATTTCTTAAGTGTTTCTTTGTATGTTTTAATAGCCATCTTTTTTTTTATTTTATTTTGCCTGTCATCTGAGAGTTGATTTACCTCTGCTTGCTTTATTAATTTGTTCTGCACAGACATTTTTCTCTTTTAGAATGGCATATTTAATTATGCTTCATTATCTTCTACCTCTTCCATTTGGTAAAATACTAAAGGTTTTTGAGGTATTCTTATGCTATTGATTTATCAGTTTTTCTTTATATTTGAATGTATCAAGAGACACACTGTATCATTTAATTTAGTCTTAAATGGCTAAGCCCTGTGTTGCTTTCTCTATTAGTATCTGAAAATACAAATTCCAGGAATTTTTTCTGCTTAGAGTAACAATAAAAAAATAATACATGAGGCTAGGCCATCAGTGATATGTCAACAATAAGTTTGCCATTAACTAGAGATATAGCCTGCATTTTCCAATTTATATTTGACACATTTATGCCTCCATTTGCTTCTGCAATAATACCATCTAATATATCACTGTGGATATTACCATGTTTATAAGGGTATCAGTATATCATGGCTGTTTAAATAATATTTCTGTTTCTACATTATAAAGATGCTGCTTTGTATAATGAAAAAGAATGGAAGTGAATCAGTGTAAAACATTTACTAAAACACATCCTATGCCATATCAAAATTCTTTTAGTAAGCACTTTTGTCCTTCAGATAGACTTCAATAAATACATTAAAGGCAAGTTTATGTATCTAGTCATTTTTTTGTCCTTTGTACCAGTTTATACAAGAACCAATAATAGTTCCTTATAAGATGTGGATTAAGCAATCAGATGTACATACAGTCGTACTATCAGTCCTTGAATATCTCATGCTCCCCAGTGACCTGCTCATTCAGTGCTTTGTGCACGAATAACAAATGGTGAAGAAGTAAATATTTATTCTATTTAGATCACTAATTCTACTTACTCAAAATTGAGGCCTTGTGTGGCAAACTGCAAAAAGTACATATCCATTGTTTTGTTAGGCTCTGTTTTGCAAAAAGGAGGCTATGTTCAAAATTTATTAGTAAAACTTGGAAAAAAGACTTGAGGATACATCTGAACTATCATTGTAACACAGCCCAGGCTATAAGAAAAGTAATTCCCTTTGGAGTGTATGTATTAGCCAATACTTCCATTGCTGTGAGAGCACCTACATTTCCATCATTTATTATTTATTCATCTATCCTTTGTTGATCGGATTAGTCCCACTGGGCTAGTATCCTCTGTTCAGGTAGACCTCAGGTTGTATTTATACTACTAGCGGCAATTTGGCCAGGGCATCTGTGAAGTTCCATTAGTATTTTCAGTGGGTGGTGTGGGTTCTTTTACATCCATCTAACTACCACCGACTCAGGCAGATGGGCTCAGTTTAATATGTCATTTGAAGGATGATGACACACAGTGTACCCTAGGAAATGAGTGCTCTCTAAGGAACACACACTATTTCATGACTTATTACTCAGTTTTTCATGTCACCATATCTATGCTCACTCATATGCTTATAGGATTATTTTTATCTTTGATCTTTCTGTTTAAGACTTTTTTGGCATCTGATACCTAAACTGCTGCTCTTTTTTCTAAAAGCTTCTTTTATATATTTTTAATTAATGCTTCTTTAATACACTGCAAAGACATGTATGGAAAAGCATTAACATTTACTGTAACAAATACAAGACAGTAAACAAATAAATGGGGAAAAGGGGGATAAACTATGATGAGAAGGAGAAGCCTTTATGCTGGTAAAGATGAATATGATTCTAAAGCATATCAACCACTGAAATCTGTATAAATGATCAGTTTGTGCGCCTTCTTGAATTAAAATATAAATTACTGAAATCCTTAAGATCAGAAAACCAGTTTCAAAGTCCATAATTTGACTTATCATCTAAATCACTAAATTTTACCATTGTGCAACAAACATACCCATTGTCTTTATTGTGTGATATAATTTCTTGTTATATAGTTGATGTAAGATAATAATCCAGCTCTGAGACCATTTTGTATTGAAACTTAGCAGCACTAGAAGAAGAATTGGAACAGCTTAATTGGAGAATAAGAGAGCTCTGCTCCCTGGTCTACTCACCTGCTACATGTCTTCAGGCCGATGAATGTTTGTGTCTGAATGGATATAGAAAATAAAATGGAGTAAAATCTGCAGTGCAGGACAATGAGGAAAACTTAGCTACAACTACATAGGAGAAAAAAGTGAAACATGAAGGGACCAGGCCAGAAAAGAGCTGAGGCCAAATCAAAATATACAAGACAGAAGAGAAAGAGCATTGCTGTAGAGACGAACATGTCTAAGGTAACAATAGAAGAAGAAGGAAATATGGAATGAGCAGCAGAAGAGAATGCAAGGAGAAACAGCATGAAGACCAGGAGGCAGCAGGCTGTAGAGGAGGCCCAGGAAGGGCAGAGAATGCAAGGAGAAATAGCATGAGGACCAGGAGGCAGCAGGCTGTAGGGGAGGCCCAGGAAGGGCAGAGAATGCAAGGAGAAACAACATGAGGACCGGGAGGCAGCAGGCTGTAGAGAAGGCCCAGGAAGGGCAGAGAATGCAAGGAGAAACAGCATGAGGACCGGGAGGCAGCAGGCTGTAGGGGAGACCCAGGAAGGGCAGAGAATGCAAGGAGAAATAGCATGAGGACCGGGAGACAGCAGGCTGTAGGGGAGGCCCAGGAAGGGCAGAGAATGCAAGGAGAAATAGCATGAGGACCAGGAGGCAGCAGGCTGTAGGGGAGGCCTAGGAAGGGCAGAGAATGCAAGGAGAAACAGCATGAGGACCGGGAGGCAGCAGGCTGTAGGGGAGACCCAGGAAGGGCAGAGAATGCAAGGAGAAATAGCATGAGGACCGGGAGTCAGCAGGCTGTAGGGGAGGCCCAGGAAGGGCAGAGAATGCAAGGAGAAATAGCATGAGAACCAGGAAGCAGCAGGCTGTAGGGGAGGCCCAGGAAGGGCAGAGAATGCAAGAAGAAACAGCATGAGGACCAGGAGGCAGCAGGGTGTAGAGGAGGCCCAGGAAGGGCAGAGAATGCAAGGAGAAACAGCATGAGGCCCAGGAGGCAGCAGGCTGTAGGGGAGGCCCAGGAAGGTTAACCATTAGTTGCAAGAATATTGCAGACAAGAGAGCATTGAACAGCCCCAGGTGGAAGAGCTAGTACAGGAACCAGTGGCAAGTTTACAATAAGCAGGGGCACAAGGCTGAGGAATACTGGAGACTGAAGGCTCAGGCATCAAGGCTTTGAGATATGAGAGTAAAACAGTAACACCTGGTCACATAAACTTGAGAACTGCCTTAGACATGGGGTTCAAGTGAGGAGGTCTCTCTTGGAAAGTAGGATGGTAACAAAGATGTAGTAATGCATGTGGCTCATGCACAGGGAAAGGTCATGAAGATCATGAAGGTGGCTGAGATGTGCAAGCAGTTTGGTTGTAAGATAATATTTTGAGAGGCATTACTTGCACCATTTGTCTGTGTAGTCAGGAAGATTAAGATCAGCGATTAGATGTCCTTGTTGAAGGAGTGAACCAGAGTGGATGAGTGACTGTGTAGGGAACAATCTGTTATATGGATAGAATCCATGTTTCTCGAGGTACAGCCTGTTGAACTCATGATTCACAATATAACAGAAAGATTATGTTTGTAAATTGTGGATAAGGAAGGGGAGGAAGTAAACATGGTGATATCCTATAAAGATCAGAAAGAGTCAAATGCACAAATAAGGATGAACCAGAAAAGAAAAACATAATAAGAAGAATATCAAATAGTGGTAAAAGAACAAAGTGGAAACAAAAAATTGAGGGTAGTTTGAGTTGATTGGCCAGGAATAAGCAGAGGATCACCGTAAGCAATACCAGACATTTTTATGGAAAATGGCAGAGTTGCAGCTGGCAGTTCGGGAAGGACACCTCGCTCTTGTGTGAATGAAACGTGGGCAAATGTAAAAGATGATGGGAAATAGAAGTCCATGAATGTCAGTTGTTCAGACAGAAGTAAACACAAAGAAAAGAAGGAATACATTCCACATCAATATTAATTGGGTCTATATTAGATAATCGAACTTTCAAATGTTCGACTGTCATATGGTCAACATCACATGATCAAACATTTAAAAGTTTGAAAACCTAATAAAAAAAATAATAAACCACACAAATAACCTACCGGAACGTTTTAAGCATGGCGGAGACAAGCCCATCAACACCCCCCACAACCCCCCCACTCTTTAAATATACCAACTCTGAGATCGCACTACAGAGCAGAAAAGGGAAATCTTCCCATTCCACGCTGTACAGAGATCTCAGTTAAAACGTTCAAACTTTCAAAAATTCGATCATATGGTGTCGACCATATGACAATTGAACTTTTGAAAGTTTGATTATCTAATATAGACCCAAATAATTCACATATCAAAACCAAAAGAAACTGAGTCCACAAAGGCATGGATGGATTCCAAGGAAAATAAAGCCTTTAACAAAATGATAATGGAAAACTGATGTATAATTAAAAAAAAAAAATGTGGCATTTCTTTCTGAGGACTTGCTTCTTCTTCTAGATGAAATACCAGTTGGCTAGTGTCCTTTGAGAAGTAGAGAACATGAAAAATATCTCAAACCAATAACATTTTTGGAAAGGAAGCTCTATACTGAGACAGAGAACACTGATGTGAAAGCCAGTTGTTGTTGTTGTTTGTCTTTCGGCTTTTTCCCAGTAAGGGGTCGCCACAGCGGAACTCCGGTCCGCTAATGATTGACAGAAGATTTTTTACGAAACGCTGAGGTGCTAGCTCGATGCCCAACCTTCAACGAAAGCATGCCCATTTACTCACGCATGATTTCGAATGCTACCCAACTGCGGGGAGGACATGCAGACTCCACACAGAAGGCACTCCCAAGCCACTGTAAGACGTTAAATTCTAGCTGATTGAGTTGAGGTTTTACCGCTCATTTTTCCATGGCTGGAGTATCGAGTATAATTCTGGTGTCAGTACATAGAGAAGAAAAATCAACATAGTTTAGGACGGACAGACAAAGAATATTCAATGAAATAAGGGGCTGGAGTGTAAGAGATACAATGTGAGAGTAGAGAAGTTAAAATGTTTTACATTATTAGATAATAAAATAAGCTTTTTACTGATGACAGAAGAAGAACCATACTTCCTTGCCATTTGTTTTCATTTGTTTCCAGAAGATCTGTTGTTATGCCATCTGTAAAATATGTCTTCCCATGAGGTGCAACTCCAAAATGTGCTGAAGGGTAGACAGTACGAGTTGAACAGATTGTAAGATGTTAGGAAATGAAAGTACTTGTCTGTGAAACAGACTGGATTTCAGTTGAGTGCCCGCTACCTACTGTTATACTGAGCCACAAAATATTGTTTTGTCACTCCTGCTAGAGCCTAGGTTCAATGCAGAAATTGCAGTTAAGCATCTTCACACACGTCTTCATCAGCTTATCCAGCACACACACAACTTATGGAAGTTCCAGTTCTGAAAAGATTCCCATAACTATCTTTTGCCTTAAATTTCTGTTCCATCTCCAAAACCACTCTTATCATCACCTTATATCTTGTATAGTCATTTGTCTTTATCTTTGCTTATCCCCTACTCTAAGTCTGTTAAGAATTCCATCCTTTTAGATGAGTACCTTGATATTTCTCAGCTACATTTTTTCTGCTTCACCACAGCATTCATCTTTATATTCTCTGTGACTACAAAATAACTACTTTGTGTATGTTGTGTGAAAATAACATCTGCAGCATGTGACAAAGTACCCTTTTCTTCTGTGAC
>NC_056733.1:382787120-382789620 GCF_019279795.1 Protopterus annectens
AGTTAGAGGTCAGCATTTCAAAGTTCCAGCGGAGGGAATGCATTAATGCTGAATTATACAGGATTGCTTTTGTTCTTGGTAGAACTTATCTTTGTGGACAGAAATTCAAAATATTTTCTTCTAGTATCCAAATGTGAAGGTCCCTTTATTGCCGCATTTTCCTTGATCTACAATACCACAGATTAAACCAATCAAAGGCCCCACAGGTACAGAACTGTCTGTTCTAATTTACTTTATTGTTCTCTGGCAACAAGATCCTGTTAATCTGTTATTGTTGTGCCTTCTTGTGGTATTATCTGCAAGAAAGAGAGCTCCTGGTGAAGGGCATTGTGATGTCTAGTGTAACTGGCAGTACAATTTAGAGGTTAGAGTAATGAGCTGTGAATGAGTGCTGTACCATCTAGCTTGTCCAGACATAATCAATACACACTGCATACATGCCAAGCATGCAGGAGTAAGTAAGACAGAATCTGCAGTGCTTTGAGTTAACTCCAGAAAAATAGATGGCATGCTTACAAACTGTGCCTGTTTGCCATATAAAAGAGGATCATCTAGGTGCCAATATTCTTTAAAAACTAAACTCGTCTTCAGAAATAAATCTGATATTCTCTTAGATCACTGAGTATTAAAAAAAAAAAGATGTATAAAAGTTGTCCAAGTAAAACTAAGCTAATCATTGGTATGCCAGTTTTAATAAAAATGTGTATGTAAGTCACCCCAGGACTGCTCTTATAATGTTCTTTGTTTCCTCTTCAATGTATAGCTCCTTTGAAGAGCCGTTAAGCATTTATGTGACACTTTTTGTTGCCTTGTTGAGATTCTGATTTATTAGAGTGGTCAGTGTAAAAAAAGAGATAATGTATCTTCTACAGATAAATGTCTTTGCAAACTGAATTTTACTGTCCACTGGAGCTACTGAAGGCTGATATGTATTTACTTACAGAATTTCTTTGACTCTGAACTACAGTAATAGCTTTGCTTAAATTCTAAAGAGAGGAATAAGGATTTAGAAATGTACAATATAGCTTTAAACAGCAGTTGAATTGAATTGCCCTTTTGTGAACCTTGCCTGATTATTGCTAGTGTTATGTTATACAGCTTTAGACTTTGTTCAGCTGTAGTGTGGGTTTTGGTCTACAATTAAACACAAAAGAAAATCAGCAACTGTTTCTTAAACAAGAGATTACATTTTGACTTTACTCCTTGTGCACAAGAGCTATAGCCTGATAACATTGTATCCTGAAATTCCTGTCAAGCCTTGAATTTGTAGAATGTGTAGTGTTGTTTCCAGACAAGCACTGTTTTCAAGAGAGGCAGTTGCTATAATTTTCTCCTAAAAAAATTCCTATAAACCCATGAGTCATACCTTTTGGTGAAATACCCTTTGAATGTATATTTTCATGATGTTACTCTTTTATATTAATTGGTTTCTAATAGGTTAATTAACTGTTACTGGTCCTTCTTTGGTAACAGGCAGTTTTAAATGCTTCCTCTCTGAATGTTTGATTTACTGTCTGTTGTAAAAATATCGTCTTGCTTGATCATAACTGATCAAGAACACATTTCTCATACAGCTCACATTTTTACTGGGGGCAAGCTCTGTTACACCTTCACATCCCCAATTGTGTACACGTTTACTCCATGCTCATATATCAGTAGGGAATGAGGAAACTCCTTTGTAAAGGATACCATGGTCCCACACAGTCAATGATTTTTCTATGCCTAAGTCAAACCCTCCAATCTCCAACAAAAGGTGGTTATGACCAGTTTTATTCCAAGAAATTAGAACCTGATCTGTCTGTCATTGACTACCTGTAAGGAAAATCAAGGTGGTTGGTGTATGGTGGATGAGGACTATGAGAAGACCAAACACTGACAGATGCAAATAAACAGGTAGTAGGAGCTGGAGCACAACATGTTGAAATGCCAAGGTCTTTACTTTGAAACGTACACCTGCATCTGGTGGTAGGTTGTTGGGAAAATAATTGAATTAGTAGAGAAGAAGAATAAGGTTTTCATCTTAAGGGACTAAAATCTTGCATCAGTGGCTAAAGCCACAGATGTAGGAAAGAGAGGAGGAAAGAGATCCCAAAACATTCATACCCCTATCTCATCCATAAATGATATCCATTTTTCAATATCGAGTCATATTTTGAAGGGTGTACCTCAGAAAGAAAATCAAACTGTTTTACTAGGACAATAAAATGGGTATATGTACCAGGTCATGAAAAAGCATAGATATCCTAGTGTGTATAGATTAGGGGAATGTCTGGATGGCGTGCGCATCACATGAATATTCAGTATATTAAATGGTAATACAATAACAAGCTGCTGACAGAGAAAGGAAATGAACTAAAGAAAAGATTATGAGCGGATGACAGGTGGTAAAAGGTTAAGGACTGAAATAAGGCATCACTTCCCATGGAAAATATGATAAGGAGTTTAAGGACACTATCACAGATGTTACTGCCCATGTGTCAGTGACATTCATTTGGCAACA